>NW_028235904.1:22500-27500 GCF_977035675.1 Penaeus japonicus | reverse complement strand
TATATATCTATCTATCTGTATCTATGTCTACACACACACCTATGGAGAAAAAGAGAAGAAGAGCGGCAAAAAGATGAGAATTGTGTGTGTGTGTGTGTGTGTGTGTGAGTTTATGTCTATTTATCTATGAACCATGGATGACATAACCAGTGAGAATCATCAGAGGATAATGTAAAAACTTAATTCTTCCATGAAATACAATTATTACTGTACAATAATGTTTAGTGTAAATATCTACAAGAAATGATTATTATAATGATAATAATGAAAATAATGATGATGATGATGATGATGTATTGTAACTATGCTTTCAATGACTTATCAGCTTTCATGTTGTGTCATCTTTTTGTATGTCTATGATGTTTAGAATAAAACAAAAACAAAACAAACACACACACACAATTAAATAAATAAAATATAACATATAATGCAAGAACACAAGGTTTCTAGGGTATGCTTCCAACAATTTGTCAGTTTTCATGTTTCTCTTTCTCTTGTATGTATATCATGTGAAAAAAAAATAATAATAATAAAATAAAAACATAAAAAATAAATAACATAACACAACAGCAATATCAGTTTTGCAGAGTATGCTTTCATAAAGATGTCCTTTTTCATATGCTTTAGCATTTTTTTTTTTTTCTTGATAAAATGTGAAAAATATTCAGTTGATGTAAGTGCACATTTGCTTTCTTTCATAGACAAAGTCTGGCTATTTCATCTATCAAGTTAATTTGGTAGCATGTTCTTTAACGTGGATGATTTAGTGAAAGATATGCGAGTCTTTATAATAGCTGAAAATTTCCATCTGCATTTACAAAATATCATAATAACATGCCAAGTCTAGAAAAGATAGTCGTTAAAGAACTGGTATGTGTCTAAGCATTGAAACAGCCAGCTAGCCATCTCTAAGGTGTGTGTGTGTGATGTGTTCCATCAAAACTAGTCATGCTAACTAGAGCAGTTGGGTAGTTTGTTGGATTAAGCTCCTTTTGTGAAGTGTATAAGGACTATATTGTGGAGATATTGTGGAAAAGGTCCATTTCTACTTGTCCGAGAGTTGAGCGGAGGCAGTTTGGTAGTTTGTTGGATTTAGCTGGTTAGTGAATAAGGTCTAGATTTGTTTGAGATATAGGGGAGAAGGTCGATTTCTGTTTGTCCGACGGCTGGTCGGGGCGCGCGTAGGCCTCACCGAGGCAAGAGCAAAGTCAAGTTGAATGTTGCTTGTGTATGAAATATGAAATGAGAAATGGAATGGATTGTATTGTATTGTCTTGTTTGTTGATGAGTGAGATTGTTTTTTTGTGTTTTTTGCTTGTTTTTGTTTTTGACTCAGTTTTTGTTGTTTAGTTTAGTTGATGTTTGTTATGTTTTTTTTTTGTTTGACGTTTGAGTTTGCGTTTTTGCTCTTTTTCTACGTGTTTTTCACTGGACTCTGTTTCTTTTTTCCTTCTTGTTGTCTTTTTGTGTGGTTGGACTGTTTGTTTCAGTGTTGAATTTGAGTTTTAGAGTTTTTGTGTGTTCCTTTGTGTGGTGATTTTGTTTGTGAGAGAGAGGAATTCGAGTGTTTTCATGAGAGAGTGAGTGAGTGGGTTGGTACTGATAACTAGCTAACTACTGATCGGTTTGTAACCCGATCCCTCCCCCTCCTTATCTGGCTGGCTGGCTGGCAGTGGTCCTTCTTCCTCCCTCCCTCTCTCTCTCTCTTTCTTGCACGTACATTTTTATCTTCCTCTACCAAATCAAATTCAATGATTATTACTACTTCGTGCTCATACTCAGTGGCTATTTTACTCATCAATCACTTTTGTGTGTCACCAGGTATCGTAATATTATTGATAGATATCCCTTGTAGCAAACTGTGCCTGTCTGATTCAACATACATACATAGATTGTTTCTATCTCTTTATCTGTTTCCTTTTTCCACTCCGTACCACCCACCCCCCCTCTCTCTCTCTCTTTCTCTCTCCCATCATAGACAGCGAACCAACCATTCATTTCTAGCCATTCATTCATTCATTTGTTTTAGTTTTTGTAATAAATCGACTTTACACTTGTAAATGCATGCATGTATCATCTCTCACTTTCTCCCCCCTTGACTCTTGACATGAAATGGGCCTACACTCTTATTTATTATCATTGCTACTGCTTGTTACATGCTTAATTAACACCATCGACACTGCTACTACTACTAATACTACTATTGCCTACATTTGTTTTTGCCCCTAACATATACTGAGATCAAATAAACGTTGGCTTGTTTCTTGATTTACTCTCCTCTGGAACTCCTTGTAACAAGCAAACTGTCTTTTGAATTTCTTCTTCTTCTCACATGTCCCAACATACATACAACCACATACGCAGACAGACAGACAGACAACAATTAGTAGCTACGAGTTAACATTGATGAGAGCTCGCGCAAAGGAAACGAAACGAAACAGAGCAAACAAAGCAAGGCAAAGCAAAGCTAGGAAAAATGGCTATTCCACTTGCGTTTTCTTGGACCCTACTCGAACGAACAAACAAACAAACTAGCAACCAATCAATCTAGCAAGCACGCATCTTCTCGCCGGATCACCACACATACACTTACGAATCAAATCAAACAATTCAAAGTATTATCCATCACACTTGCACTCTGACTGACTGATTGATTGATTGAGTTTTACCTTATCTGCATGCATACATGAAATAAAGAGAGACAGACAGGCATGCATGCACATGCATATACGCAGACACACACACACAAGTACCAAGACAACTAACTCACCAACCAAGGGCAATTCCTTCAAGCTTGATAGAAACAACGGCGACATAATAATAATAATAATGATAATAATAGTAATAATAGACCTCACTCTAGTAAGGAAAGAGGTCACTCATTCACTCACTCCCTCCCAATTGCCATTATACCATCGTAACTACACCAGTGGTTTGTTGTTGCCTACATACTAAAAGCCAAACAAACAAACACATAGTCAACTGATAATATGATAGAGGTGGCCTGTTCCCCCTCTCCCCACACTTGGAGAGGGGTTAGCCACCTCTATGCAAGTGTGGGGAGAGGGAGGGAGGGCAGAAGGGAGGGAGGGGGCAACCGGGAGGACACAGGGAGGGAAAAGGGAAGGGAGGGAGGCATAGGTGTGGCTATCCCTCTCCCTCCCTCCCTGTTCCCCCCTCCCCCCACTCCCCACACATGCAAATTGGTTTGCGACGACCGACCGATGAATGAATAAATGAATACACGACACGAGTCAGTCATTACACAGATAGATGGATGGATAGATAGATACATAGATAGAGAGATACGACCACAATGTTTAGAATGCATTCCTTATCTACCTGGCCCTTAGGTCGATAACCGACAAAACAACCAGCAAGGAAAATCATGGAATCGCCGACGCCGCCGACGATATTCATTCGCTTACAAAAATGAAACAAACAAACAAACAAAAAAAGACATCGAGAGACGTACATGTTTACATTCTTAGCCATACTTGAGTCTTCACACTTATTTATTCCACTTGTCAGAGGAAAAATGCTGTACATATTATCAAATATGGGGATGCTCACTCTCTCACTCACTCACTCACTCACTCACTCACTCACTCACTCACTCACTCTCAAATGAACCAAAGTAAGGAAAGCAATTTTGCACACCTCCCTCCCTACCAAACTCTCATATAATGATTGGATGAACAAACAGTGAATAAACAACTAAGCCGCACATGATATCTGTAGGCACTACTAGTGACATGCACACGCACACGTACACGCCATGCAAAACGTACACATTCATCTAGTAAAATGCATGCAATGAATAAATGCACACACACACACAACGCGCACGTCCACGTGCATGCATGCATGCATAGATAGGCACATAGGCACCTGGATGCACAGATATCTGCACACATACACACCTGCACACATAGACGGACGTAGGCACCTGCATGCACAGATATCTGCACACATACACACCTGCACACACACACACATAGACGGACGTAGGCACCTGCATGCACAGATATCTGCACACATACACACCTGCACACATAGACGGACGTAGGCACCTGCATGCACAGATATCTGCACACATACACACCTGCACACATAGACGGACGTAGGCACCTGCATGCACAGATATCTGCACACATACACACCTGCACACACACACACATACACACCTGCACACACACACACATAGACGGACGTAGGCACCTGCATGCATAGGTATCTGCACACATACACACCTGCTCACATACACACCTGCACGCACGCACGCACGCACGCACACGCACTCAAAAAGAAAAGTCAAATCCAATCAAATAAAAGCCTAACTTGTCGCATTCACACGCACCCACACATGCAAATTGCTTAGTTCTCACCTATAGCCGCTAATTACAAGCACAACGCACACGTGCACACGGCACGGGATAAGAGTAACACTAACCATATGGAATAATTCAAAGGCCATGCTCGAAAAAAGTAGAAAATATCAGAAAATGCTCTTATAAGCAACAGCCGCACACACACACGCACAAGCACACACGCGTACACGGCACATACACACGAAAAAAGGAAAAGAAGGAGGAGAAGAAGAAAGAAAAAATGGTAATAATATTATAAACAATGAGAACTCAACGGCAAAATATATATATTAATAAATAAAAAATAAAAGAAAATAAAACAACGGCCATACTATGCACGCACGCACGCACGCACGCACCCACCCACCCACCCACGCACGCACCCACCCACCCACGCATTGGTTGGGAAATTGAACATGGAATAAAATATAATTGTGTGCTTGTGACTCGCTATTGCCTTAGGTTCGGTTACAAAAGAAAAAAAATAAAATAAAAAAAATCAAGTAAAAAAATAATATTGGTCTGCTATTGCGTTAGGTTAGGTTCCCCAAAGTAGAAAACAAGAAAAAAAAAATAACAATCAAACTCGTGTGCTATAGCGTTAGGTTAGGTTACCCCCCCCAAAAAAAA
>NW_028235904.1:12500-15000 GCF_977035675.1 Penaeus japonicus | reverse complement strand
ATATATATATATATATATATATATATATATATATATATATATACATATACATATATATATATATATATATATATATATATATATATATATATATATATATATATTGCGAATTACTATTATGATGTACAAGTATAAACATCTATATTTGCAAGCTGTGAGAATCATCATTTCAAACCATGGCTGTGATATATGTGTGGTCTTGTAGTGTTATTAGTGATATTTTAGTGTGTAACTTTTAATTCTGACTGTGTGATGAAATAAAGTGAACGCATACCTATGACTGACTGATCTAGATGTGTGTATCAGGTAATATTGCACAGCTGTTTGTGTTTAGGTTTCTCTCTCTCTTTTCTTTCTTTTCACAGGTGTTTGTGTTACTCTCCCTCTGTTTCTACGTACATCTATGTATGGATTTGTTTTTTCGCAACTAAAGCCACTCACAGCTAAATTGTGCCCAATTCGTAAGAGCAATTTGTCAACGACTTTCAGAAAAAAAGGAAAGAAAAAAGTAACGGATATGGAATATATTACACATGCCTGGAATATAGCTCATTTATGCCAGATCAATATGTCATTCATTTTCTATGCAATGCGCAATGCAAGTAACACGATACAAGCCCTAGATAAGAGTTTTGATAAGCCCCTCGCCTAAATAAACAAACAGCTGACCCAAACCACGCGCCGCGGTGCAAAGTAAACAAAAACAACAAGATAACAACGCCCATGTCTTTCTATCTGCTTTATCACAATTTGTGGCTCCTAAAGGAGCCGATGTTGGTAGAGGAGGCAGGTAAACCGTGCAACCTTCTAATTTACTTGGAGGAGGTGTACTTGGTGACAGCCTTGGTGCCCTCACTCACAGCGTGCTTGGCCAGTTCTCCGGGCAGCAACAGCCTGACGGCGGTCTGGATCTCCCGGCTGGTGATGGTGGAACGCTTGTTGTAGTGTGCAAGGCGGGAAGCCTCGGCTGCAATACGCTCAAAGATGTCGTTCACGAACGAGTTCATGATGGACATGGCCTTGGAGGAGATACCGGTGTCGGGGTGGACCTGCTTCAACACCTTGTAGATGTAGATGCTGTAGCTCTCCTTCCTCCTGCGCTTCTTCTTCTTATCACCCTTGGTGATAGACTTTTGGGCCTTACCGGCCTTCTTGGCAGCCTTTCCGGAAGTTTTGGGTGGCATCACGGTGGTTAATCCCTTCAGTAAACACTGATAAGGATTTTGACCTGAAATTTCCTTATATGTGCCGACACGGGCGCCAGCCTCAGGTGAGTGAGGCCCAGCTAGTGGCTCAACGGGCGTGCGAAGCGTTGCCATCTAACGCTATCGGTAAGTTTCAACGGTGGGCGCCTATAAATAGGTAAGCTCTGGATTTTGATTGCAAGGTTTTTGAGATACCTATAAAGCAAGCATCATGTCAGGTCGTGGTAAGGGTGGTAAGGTCAAGGGAAAGTCAAAGTCCCGCTCGAGCAGGGCCGGCCTTCAGTTTCCTGTAGGTAGGATTCACCGCCTTCTGCGTAAGGGAAATTACGCTGAACGTGTCGGAGCAGGTGCCCCTGTGTACCTGGCTGCCGTCATGGAATACCTGGCTGCTGAGGTTCTCGAGCTGGCAGGTAACGCCGCCCGTGACAACAAGAAGACCCGTATCATCCCCCGTCACTTGCAGCTGGCTATCCGTAACGACGAGGAACTGAACAAGCTCCTCTCTGGTGTGACCATTGCCCAGGGTGGTGTCCTGCCTAACATCCAGGCTGTGCTCCTCCCCAAGAAGACTGAGAAGAAATAAATCTTTCTCTCGGTTGCCTCTTTTCAACAACATCGGCTCCTTTCGGAGCCACAAAATCTCCCTAGAGATGTAATTGACTACTCTATCAATCCCAAACTAATAAACTAGCTACTCAACCTCAAACCCCAAGCCCAAATGCATAGATTGCAATATCAATGTCATATTCTTCAATAACATTGTCATTATACTCAACTTATCAACAACTCACCGATGCCCCCACAACATACTAAGTGCCAATCAACTAATTTACTTATCATCCACCCAAAAGCAATTTAAAATTCCAATATCAGTGTTCATAAAGAATGAGAAAGAGAGAGAGAGAGAATCAATGCGAAATAGAGAGAGAAGGAAAGAAGAAGAGAGAGAGAATCAAAGCGAAAAAAACCTAAAAAGAGAGAGAGAGGGAAAGAAGAAGAAGAAGAGAGAGAGAATCAATGCGAAATGGAAAGAGAGGGAAATAAGAAGGAGAGAGAGAGATAATCAATGCGAAATAGAGAGAGGATAAGAAGAAGAAGAAGATAGAAAGGAGAGAGAGAGAGAGGGAAAAAAGAAGAAGAGAGATAGAAAGAAGGAGAGAGAGAGAGAGAGAAAGAGAGAATCAATGCGAAAGAAAGCATAAAGAAAGAGAGATCGAGAGAGAAAGGGAAAGAAGAAGAAGAGAGATAGAAAGAAGGAGAGAAAGAGAGAGAATCAAAGCGAAAGAAAACAAAGA
>NW_028235904.1:0-7500 GCF_977035675.1 Penaeus japonicus | reverse complement strand
TGTAGAAAGAATTCGTATGATCAAAGCACTGAAGTTGACAGGAGGCGAATAGTAATTTCTTTCGGGAAAATCTGTTTCCACTGTGCATTTCCCTCACGAAAAGACGAAACAGAAAAAAATGGGCAAGAATGATAATATAAAAAAAGAGCGAAAGGGAACCGGAGAGAGAGAGAGAGAGGGAGAGAGGGAGAGGGAGAGGGAGAGGGAGAGGGAGAGGGAGAGGGAGAGGGAGAGGGAGAGGGAGAGAGAGAGAGAGAGAGAGAGAGAGAGAGAGAGAGAGAGAGAGAGAGAGAGAGAGAGAGAGAGAGAGAGAGAGAGAGAGAGAGAGAGAGAGAGAGGAAAAGACAGACAGACAGACAAACAGAGAAGGAAAAAATGGCGGAGGAGAAAAAGAAATAGAGGGAGGGAAAAAGAACCATAAAAATAACAAGATAAAGTAAATGAAATTAAAAAAAGAGAAGTGGACAGTGGAAGCGTAGAATTGATATAAAATAGCGTAGACACATTAACAAAATTGAAGATAAAGGGGCAGAGACAATTACTTGTACGATAAATTCATTGATCACACAGAGTAATATCAACCAGTTAATGCAAACAATCAAAATGAAAATAAGGGGGGGCAGAACAATAAGTGTACAAGAAATATACATGTAGTTACCTTTCAGAGAGATGTAGAAAGAATTCGTATCATCCAAGCACTAAAGTTGACAGGAGGCGAATAGTAATTTCTTTCGGGAAAATCTGATTCAACCGCAGTGAGGAAGCATCCGGAGACGGCGAGAGATGGACTGCAACTGGCAAGTTGGAGGAATGAGGGCGGAGCTTCCAGGGGCAAGGAGGAGGAGGGGGAGGTGGAGGAGTGAGGTAGCGAGAGATAAGCGAATGACCAGGCAAACACGCAAGGAAAAGGAAAGAATAGAAGAAAGGACAGGAGGGGAGAAGAGAAGAGAATTGAGGAAAGGGAAAGAGGGGAGAAGGGAAGAGAATAGAAGATAAGAGAAGACAGAGATACAAAGAGAGGTGTGGTCGTGTGTGTGTGAAAGAGAGAGAGAGAGAGAGAGAGAGAGAGAGAGAGAGAGAGAGAGAGAGAGAGAGAGAGAGAGAGAGAGAGAGAAGGGAGGGAGGGAAAGAAGGAGTGAAGATACAAAGAGAGGTGTTCGTGTGTGTGTGTGCGTGTGTGTGAAAGAGAGAGAGAGAGAGAGAGAGAGAGAGAGAGAGAGAGAGAGAGAGAGAGAGAGAGAGAGAGAGAGAGAGAGAGAGAGAGAGAGAGAGAGAGAAAGAGCGAAAGAGCGAAAGAGAGAGAGCGAGGGGAAAAGAAAGACAGACAGAAGGAAGAAATGGCGGAGGAGAAAGAGAAGAAATAGAGAGAGGGAAAAAACATGAAAATAAAAAGATAAAGTAAATGAAACAGAAAAAAAGAGCAGAAGACGAGGGGAAGCAAGACATTTGGAGCGTAGAAATGATACAAAATAGCGTAGACACATAAACAAAATTCAAGATAAAGGGGCATGAACAGTTACATGTACGGTAAATCCATTGATCACACAGCGTTATATCAACCAGTTAATGAAAACGATGAAAATTAAAATAAGGGGGGCAGAACAATATGTGTACAAGAAACATATATGTACTCACCATTTTAGAGAGATGTAGAAAGAATTCGTATGATCAAAGCACTGAAGTTGACAGGAGGCGAATAGTAATTTCTTTCGGGAAAATCTGTTTCCACTGTGCATTTCCCTCACGAAAAGACGAAACAGAAAAAAATGGGCAAGAATGATAATATAAAAAAAGAGCGAAAGGGAACCGGAGAGAGAGGGAGAGAGGGAGAGAGGGAGAGGGAGAGGGAGAGGGAGAGGGAGAGAGAGAGAGAGAGAGAGAGAGAGAGAGAGAGAGAGAGAGAGAGAGAGAGAGAGAGAGAGAGAGAGAGAGAGAGAGGAAAAGACAGACAGACAGACAAACAGAGAAGGAAAAAATGGCGGAGGAGAAAAAGAAATAGAGGGAGGGAAAAAGAACCATAAAAATAACAAGATAAAGTAAATGAAATTAAAAAAAGAGAAGTGGACAGTGGAAGCGGAGAATTGATATAAAATAGCGTAGACACATTAACAAAATTGAATATAAAGGGGCAGAGACAATTACTTGTACGATAAATTCATTGATCACACAGAGTAATATCAACCAGTTAATGAAAACAATCAAAATGAAAATGAAAATAAGGGGGGGGGGGGGGCAGAACAATAAGTGTATAAGAAATATACATGTAGTTACCTTTCAGAGAGATGTAGAAAGAATTCGTATCATCCAAGCACTAAAGTTGACAGGAGGCGAATAGTAATTTCTTTCGGGAAAATCTGATTCAACCGCAGTGAGGAAGCATCCGGAGACGGCGAGAGATGGACTGCAACTGGCAAGTTGGAGGAATGAGGGCGGAGCTTCCAGGGGCAAGGAGGAGGAGGGGGAGGTGGAGGAGTGAGGTAGCGAGAGATAAGCGAATGACCAGGCAAACACGCAAGGAAAAGGAAAGAATAGAAGAAAGGACAGGAGGGGAGAAGAGAAGAGAATTGAGGAGAGGGAAAGAGGGGAGAAGGGAAGAGAATAGAAGAGAAGAGCAGACAGAGATACAAAGAGAGGTGTGGTCGTGTATGTGTGAAAGAGAGAGAGAGAGAGAGAGAGAGAGAGAGAGGGGGAGGGAGAGAGAGAGAGAGGGAGAGGGGAAAGGGAGAGAGAGAGAGAGAGAGAGGAGAGAGAGGGAAAAGAGAAGAGAATTGAGGAGAGGGAAAGAGGGGGGAGGAAAGGAGGGAGAGAGAGATAGAGAGAGACAAAGAGAGGTGGGAAGTGAAGAGAGAGAGAGAGAGAGAGAGAGAGAGAGAGAGAGAGAGAGAGAGAGAGAGAGAGAGAGAGGAGAGGAGGGGGAGGGAGGGAGGGAGGGAGGGAGGGAGGGAGGGAAGGAAGGAAGGAAGGAAGGAAGGAAGGAGGGAGGGAGGGAGGGAAGGAGGGAGGGAGGGAGGAAAGGAGGGAAAGAGGGAGAGAGGGAGGGAGAGCGAGAGGGAGAGGGAGAGCGAGAGCGAGAGAGAGGTGAATATGGTTTACACACAGACAAGATAAGGGGGAATGAGGGTCTGCACAATCAATTCGGAGTGTTGGATGTATGTCCCATGCACACGTAATATTAATGATGCGATTACAAATGGAATAATGATATCACATGCATCAGCAAATCGTACTCACACATACTGTTAAAACACATACGCGAGTCTTTGTTAATACACATACACGAGTCTTTTGTCTTATACTTTGCTGTAGTGATAACTTGAATTGGCAATTTAAGTGTTCAAACATAAATACGTTTTGTATCATAGCAATATATAAATATATCTATCTATCTATCTATCTATCTATCTATCTATCTATCTATCTATCTATCTATCTATCTATCTATCTATCTATATATATATATATGTACGTATGTATGTATGTATACATATAAACATTATATTAAACAAAGGAAGAGCAAAAATCGACGCTAACGTGATGACGAGGCAGGAACAAGGATCAGGGGGCAAGTAAACACGATATGACCTTAACACGTTCCCGCAATGCACTTCTGTGACTTAATATGACCTCTGGGCCCTCTTTTATCGAATCTGTAAGTTCGGTGTGATCTGTGTGTGTGTATGTGTATATGTATGTGTATGTGTATGTGTATGCGTATGTGTATGTGTATGTGTATGTGTATGTGTATGTGTATGTGTATGTGTATGTGTATGTGTATGTGTATGTGTATGTATATATATTTATTATATATATAAGAATATGTATATATGAATATATGTATTATAAACATACATACATATCTATATATCTAAATCTAAATCTAAATATATATCTATATCTCTATAGATAGATAGATAGATAGATAGATGGAGAGAGAGAGAGAGAGAGAGAGAGAGAGAGAGAGAGAGAGAGAGAGAGAGAGAGAGAGAGAGAGAGAGAGAGAAGAAGAAAAACATATTCCGTGAAAAAAAAAAACTTTCACGATATAAAGCCGTTGATGATAGTTGCTTAATCTTTCTGTTTGCAGTATATAATTTCAGAAACAAAACTAAACTAAACGATAGAGAATTGTACAGAAAATGTGAAATTACATATAACAATAATTAAATTCATCAAACATTAAATTATTTGTAAAAAACGTATATATGATTATCGTCTCTCAGGCAAGCACGCACGCACTCACGCCCGCGCGCACGCGCTCGCTCACATACTGTTTGAAAGATGCTTCCACTTTGATGAAATTTTAGTTGATATTATTTTAATACATTCCATGACCCTGGTGTTTATCCTGCTTTTTTTTCATTTTTTTTATCTATCTATCTATCTATATTTTCTGTTTAACCGATTCTCTTGAAATATATGTAAACGATCAGTTGTATTGCAACTAAACCTTGATTATGTTACATGTATATCTATTATATCTATATGTATCATATCTATGCCTAGCACATTTTATACTCACCACCTCCGGTATCCGGGTAAACGCTAGTGTTCAACCAAATTAGGCACCCCTTTATTGAAAAGACCAATATCGTAGGTATATTGAATCTATACGTGCGCTATTCATGGAAGAAATTCCAACACATTTTCCATGGATATTATATCTACGCATAATAATCTCGAGCATTTGTTAAACTAAATCCATCTCCTATCTATCAATGTATTATCTATCTATCTGCAGACAAAGAGACACAGGCACACGCACACGCACACGCACACGCACACGCACACGCACACGCACACGCACACGCACACGCACACGCACACGCACACGCATACTTGTGTATACAAAGATATTCATTAAGGTGTTTATCTATTGACTTGTATAGATATGCAGAAAATACCAGCGAGATCAAGAGAGAAATAGTGCCCCAAGAGTGTCGAGACCATCCTGAAGGAAGCCCGTGGGGTCAAATAGGGTCTCGGTAGAAAAATATGCCGGTCGGGTCAAATAGGGTCTCGGTAGAAAAATATGCCGGTCGGGTCAAATAGGGTCTCGGTAGAAAAGTTAATTTCGAAGTAGAATATATATCAGGCTAACACTAGAATGAATGAATGGATGGATGGATGGATGGATGGATGGATGAGGGCAGGCTGAGAGAGGAAAGAGGAAAAAGGAGGCAAGAGAAGAGACGAGACGAGAAGAAGAGAGGGGGGAAATGCATAGAGGAAAATAGAACAGAACAGAATAAGAGAAGAGAAGAGATGATATGATGATGACTGCAAAAGAAAAAGAAAACACGCACAAGATTTGGAAAGAGATGTACATACAAGTATGTACATACAAGTGTACATACAGAGCGAGTGTGTTAGAGACAAATATAAATAATCTGGTAACAACAACAGGCACAGAAATAAACAAGAATAAATACAACCCTTATACATCGACACCCACAAACAGGCAAGTGCTCACAAAGCAAAACAACGATGAATAGTACATCATACGCAAACATACTCCTCCAACATGCCACATCCGCTTACACATCTACATACACGTACGTACCCAAAGCGACGAGAGTTCGCGGCAAGCAAAGAAACGTGAATAAACACGACACACCAATGAACTCTACAATACATATATTCATAAATTCAATCACCCACCAAACAACAGGCAAGCATCCACATACGCGTGTACAAAGCGAGAGTTACGAGAGACACTTGGACCAACAACAGACATAGGAACGCCTATGAAAATAACATTACATAAATACATGCATGCATACATCCATACTTCCACATTCTCAGCCGCACAACAAAACAGTAAAAAAAAATCGACAGACACAGAAGCACATCTAAATGTATTTAGAGCGAGAAAACGAGGAGGAAAAGTAAGAAACAGAAGGAGGAATAGGAAGAGAAAAATGAAAAGTTCAGAAAATGGATAAGAAAAGGAAGACGAAACAGGCAACAACGGACAAGAATAATAACATCAAACTGAAGAAGGAAAAGAAGAGGGAAGAGGAAACGGAGGGAGGGAGGGAGGGAGGGAGAGAGAGAGAGAGAGAGAGAGAGAGAGAGAGAGAGAGAGAGAGAGAGAGAGAGAGAGAGAGAGAGAGAGAGAGAGAGAGTGATGGAAGGAGGGAAGGAAAGAGGGAGGGAGGGAGGAAAGGAGGGAAATGAGGGAAAGGAGGGAAAGGAGGGAGAGAGGGAGGGAGAGCGAGAGCGAGAGCAAGAGCGAGAGAGAGGTGAAAATGTTTACACACAGATAAGATACGGGGGAACGAGGGTCGGCACACTCCATTCGGAGTGTTGGATGTATGTCACATGGACAAGAATAATAACATCAAACTGAAGAAGGAAAAGAAGAGGGAAGAGGAAACGGAGGGAGGGAGGGAGAGCGAGAGAGAGAGAGAGAGAGAGAGAGAGAGAGAGAGAGAGAGAGAGAGAGAGAGAGAGAGAGAGAGAGAGAGAGAGAGAGAGAGAGAGAGAGAGAGAGAGGGAGAGAGAGGGAGAGAGAGAGAGAGAGAGAGAGAGGGAGGGAGTGATGGAAGGAGGGAAGGAAAGAGGGAGGGAGGGAGGAAAGGAGGGAAATGAGGGATGGATGGAAAGGAAAGGGAGGGAGAGAGGAGGGGGAGGGAGAGCGAGAGCGAGAGCGAGAGCAAGAGCGAGAGAGGTGAAAATGTTTACACACAGATAAGATAAGGGGGAACGAGGGTCGGCACACTCCATTCGGAGTGTTGGATGTATGTCACATGCACACGTAATATTAATAATGCAATTACAAATCGAATAATGATATCACATACAACAGCATATTGTTAAAACACACACACGAAATTTATGTTTTAAAAGTCTTATGTGTAATACTTTGCTGTAGTGATAACATGAATTGCCAATTTAAGTGTTCAGAGATAGAGATAGAGAGAGAGAAAGAGAAAGAGATATATTAATATATATATATATATATATATATATATATATATATATATATGTATGTATGTATGTATATATATATATATATATATATATAAACATATATGTCTTGTATATACGTTTATATATATATATATATATATATATATATATATATATATATATATATATAAAACAAAACTTAAATTCATCAAACATTAAATGATTTGTAAAAAAACATATATCTGATTATCGTCCCTCAGGCTTCTTCACCGAGTCCTAGAAATGAGACATTCTGCCTCCAGCAGCATATCCCCCTCTCGCATTAACAGCCCAACGAGACAGTTAGCAAACACAAACAAGCGTATCCCCGGTTAAGGTAGTATAAGCACCAATTCGGTAGTTAAAGGTCTTCCAGGTTGAAAATAACAAACGGAATACCGCACACTCATGCATACGGACGTACACATACACACATGCACGCACGCACACATGCACGCTTGCACGCACGCACCCATGCACGCTCGCACACAATCACGCACGCGCTCGCTCACGTACCGTTTGAAAGATGCTTCTACTTTGATGAAATTT
>NW_028235903.1:0-6079 GCF_977035675.1 Penaeus japonicus | reverse complement strand
ATTCAAGCACCCCAGTTTTTTAAAATAATTTTTTTTTAAAACTATATATTTTGTGTTAATATTTAAAATATAATATATATATATATATATTTATATATTAATAAAATATATATATTAATATATTTTATTTTATCTTTTTTTTTTTTTTTTTTTTTTTTTTTTTTTTTTTTCTCTCCTGAATTCGAGATTTTGCAAAGACAGGCTAAAAAAAATTATTTTAAAACAAAGTACAACGAACGGGAAAAAAATACAAAAAAAAAAAACACGGGCCCAAAAAATTTTTCATGCTTGAAAAAAGGAAAAGAGAAGAAATAAAGGTTTTTTCCCCCCAAATTTTGTCTTTTTAAATTTTTTTAAAATATTTAGGTTTCACCCAAATTTTTTTTTTTTTTTTTTTTTAATTCAAACTCATTTCATAAGTCTTTTTATATAGATTTATTTCAAATTTTTTCAGAAAAAAACATTTTTCTTATATCACTTTTTTCTTTCAATAGTTAAAAATTTTGATCTTAGTTATAATATTTTTTTTTTTTTTTTGTTATTAAGAAAAGTTAAAAATTTAAATTTTTAAAAAAAAATTTGTGTTTGAAAAAGCAGAAAACCCCATTTAAATATATCACCAGTTAAATTTTTAAAGTGAGGGGTACATCATACTTCTATTTTTATCTTTCATGATTATGTTTAAGAAATTTATAGTATTCAAAATATAGATAAAAATTTTTATTTATAAAAAGTAAAAAATATATATTTTTATATATATATATATATATATTTTACACATATATATACATATATTTATATATATATATATATTATATATATTTATATATATATTATATATATATTTTTATTTATATATATACGGCAGATATTTCAATATATATATAGTATATATTATATATTATATATATATATATATATATATTTTTTATATTTATACATAAATACATTGTATATGTATTTTTTTTTTTGTATATATATATATATACATTTAAATTAAAATTTATATAAAATTATATATATATATATTAAATTTTATAAGTATAGAAAATAGTTAAATAGACATATGTATTTTTTTTTATTTTTTTATATATATAATATAAATATATATTTTTATAAAAATTTAAAAATAAAAAATAAAAATAAAATATAATATATTTTATTTTATTTTTTTATTCTTATTTTATATATTTTTTTTTTTTTTTGTGTGGTTGTATGTGGTTTTGATATATTAAATATATTGTTTGTATTTTTTTTAATACTTTTTTAAAATTATTTATATATATATATAAAATATATATTTATATATATATAATTATATATATATTATATATATATAATATATATTATATATATAATTATATAAAATTTTATAAATATATATATATAAAATTTTATATATATATTTTTTTTTTTTTTTTGTCTCTTATTTTTTTTTTGGGGGTTTTTTTTTTTTTTATTATTTTTTTTATCTATAAATATTTTGGGGTTTTAATAAAAATTTTATATAATATAATATATTTATTATATATATATAAAAAATTTTATAATATATAAAAATATATTTATATTATTATATTTATATTTTTAAAATTTTATTTTTGGGGTTAAATATATATATTTTTTTTTAATTTTAAAAATATATTTATTTTATATATATTTTAAATTTTATTTTATTAAATTTTATATATATATATATATATATATTATATATTTTAAAAATATATATTTAAAAATGTTTTAAATAATATAAAAATTTTATATATTTTATATTTTATTATATAAAATATTTTATAATATATATATATATTTATTTTAAAAATAATATATATTTTTTTTTATATAAAATTATCTGTTACGTTCCGTTTGTTAGCTTTATTCCCTTTTCTCTCTCTCCCCTATATATGTATATATATTATATAAATTTATATATATAAAATTATAAATTATATATAAAAATATTATTTAAAAATATTTATATTTATATTTATATTATAATTTTTATATAGTATTATATACATACAAAAATTTAAAAAATATATAATTTATACTATAAGGGGGAGAGAGTAAAGAGGGGATGGGGCTAAAAATCAGAACAAAAAGAAATTTCATTCACAACCATAAGATCGCTTTTTCCCCTTGAAAAAATTGCAATCATAAAAATCATACACGAGTTGCAAATGTCCACCTTAAAAAAAATGGGAAAATTCTCCGATAAATTTGATTTTGAAATTATTCGGGTCAATGTTGTTTGTATTTTGTTCGATTACACGTTAAGGGAATATATATATTTATATATATTTTTTTATATATATATATATATATATATATATCTATATATATATATTTTTATATATATATATTATTTTTTTTTTTTATTTTTTTTTTTTTTTTATTTTTTGTTATTACATTTATTGTTGATTTGGTTTGACTTTAATTTCAATCAGCAAATTGGGGACATCAAAGCCTTGGCAATGTACCCCCGCCCACCAAATTTTGCAAAAAATATATATATATCTATATATTTAGATAGATATATTTATATATAAATATTATATATTTATATCTATACACATGTATGTTTTTTGCACATACTTATCATATACACGTTTATATATATTCATTTATGAAAGATATTTATGTATACTGGTTTAGTGTATTATATATATGTGTATATACTATATATATATATATATCATATATATATATATATATATAGATATATACATACTATATATATATATATATATATATATATGTATATATATTATATTTATATATATATTTATTATTATCATATTATATTTGATTTATATATATTGTATACATTATAAATATATTATATATAATATATATTATGATTATATATATTTACATATATATATAATATATATATATATATATATTTATATATATATATATATATATATGTGTTTATATATTCCATATCTATGTATATATATATATATCAAAAATTGTGTATATATATATATATATATATATATATAGTTATATAAATATAGTATATATATGTTATATATATTTATATTAATGTATATATATACATATATGTATATTTATATTTATTTATATATATATATATTTATATATATATATATATATAATATAATATATATATTATATATGACATAACACACACTACACTCACACACACACAGATATATTTATATTTATATATATATAATAATAATAATTATATATATGTATATTATATATAGATATATATATATTATTTATATCTATATATATATTTATATATATTGGTTGTGGTGGTGTGTGTGCTGTGTGTTCGTGTGTGTGTGTGTGTGTGTGTGTGTTATGGTATCGTACTGTTCATTTATGTTTGAACGGTGCAGTAGTGGAATGTACCTGTTTACAGAACGACAGGGTGAAGGTACTCCTCAAGCTCCGGTGTTTGATTGAAATGGTTTATTTCGACAAGAAAAACAAATTAGACATCCTTATCACACGCTCGAGCAGCAAGAATCTATGACCGGTGTTTTCTCGTCGTTTAGAAAGCGGTCTTGGGGGTGGGGCTGGGTGTCTTCTTCTTATTCTTCTTATTCTTTTTTTCTTATTCTTTTTCTTTTTTTCTGTTTCTTCTTCTTTTTCTTTTCTTCTTCTTTTTTTCTGTTTCTTTTTTCTACTGTTTCTTCTTTTATTATTTTTTTCTTCTTCTTTTCTTCTTTTCCTTCTTCGTCTTCTTTTCCTTCTTCTTCTTCTTCTTCTTCTTTTTCTTTTCTTTTTTTTCTTCTTCTTTTCCTTCTTCGCCTTCATTTGCTTCTTCTTCTTCTCTTTCTTTCTTTTTCTGCCCGTGTATACTCTTCCACATTCGCTCTCCCATCCTCTCCCTGGTTTTATTCCTCTGTATTAGTATATTTTCTTGATGCGAAGCGATATGTTTAAGCAAGACGGAATGAAGAATATATTTGATCTTATATAATATTACATGATTTATTTATTTATTTATTTATTTATTTATTTTTTAGATAGATAAATTAATGTATATATATATATATATATATATATATATATATATATATATATATATATTATTATATCTATATTACATATTATACCACACTCATATCTATACTATAATGATGATAAATTATAATTGAATAAAAAGCTTGAGGCTAAATTAATCTTCCAAGTATCTTTTACATAAAGATCTTTTGTTGCCATTTTTAGCAAACAACCCGGATGACAGCAGTTACCCTCACCGGGCATTGTTGCGGTTATGCGGGAAAGTTGACATGTTATCAACCCACCTCATTATCAAGTGATATCTCCCCCCCTTCCCCCCACTCTACCACCCACCACTCCACCCTCTCTCCCACCCACCTCGCCCATATTACTCCCTCCCCACACCTCCGTCCCGCCCCCGCCCCCTCCCCCTCCCCAATGTCTAGATCTTCCTCATTACCCCCCTCCCCTCCCCTCCCCCCTCCCCCCTATCCCTTCTCTCCTACCTTGGCCAGCAGTGGGGGGTGGGGGGAGTGGGAGGGGGAGGGGATCTCTTGAGCTTCTAGTATTTAGTGAGAAAAATGTTATATAACTTTCTCTCTCTTTTGTCTTACTTGTTTTTTGTTTGTTTCCCTATGACTTTTCTTTGGTTTAAAGTGTTTTTTTTTTCTTTTTTCTTTTTTTTACTAATTGTTCCTCTGTAAAGATTTTTTTTCTTTTTCTTTCTTTTTTTCTTTCTTTTTTTTTCTTTTTTTTTTTAGGAATTTTGGTCAATTTGATAATGAGTAAAAAAGACAAGAAATATTTGAAACATACAGACAAGAGTTAAAGAACCGTGTGTTTTTTTTGTTTTCTTTTTCTTAAGAGTTCTAAAGCGGTTAGGATTTTACCCATTCATTTTTTTTTTCTCAAAATTGGTCCAATAGATTTTGAGTTACGATTAATAAAGAGGAAAGGAGAATAAAAGTCAAAATGAGAAGGTCATGTATATCTTTCTCAAGACGTCGCTGTAAAAAAAATCAAAATTTCATACTTTCATTTTCTGTAATTTTCCTTAATTCATGAGAAAAGATATGCATAGACGCACAAAAAGTGAATCGGATATGTCCCGAATACTATCTTTCTGAATAGAAGAAAATTAATAAAGAAAGAAAAAGAAAGAAAGAATACAAAAACAAAAACATATAGAAAAGGAATTACAGAGAGCCAAGAATTTGCATAGAGTTTATAGGATACAAATGAATTATGATTTTTTCTCACTGGAGTAATATCTCTGCATACAATCATTCAATAAACAACTGTATTCATATAGTGATTTTTGTGATTCATTGCATGGCTTAAAGTTTTGTCAGTTCACTCATTGGAATTTATTTTTTTCCCTTAGTACTTGCTTGATAAAAATATCTACTAGTATTGGGCTCACTTTATTTGGAAGACTGTGATAGGAACTCTGAACTATAACACACACACTCATATATGTATACATACATTTATAAAATATGGTGTTGTGTGTTATATATATATATATATATATATATTTTTTATTTATTTATATAATAATTTATATATGTTTATATATATACATATATATTTATATTTATATATATATATATCTATTTTTATTATAATAATTTATATATACACACTCAAGATATTAATGTATTTGTTTATTTACATAATACATATCTCTCTTTCTATCCATACTGGTCCATCTATCTATCTATCATCTATCATGTATAGATATGTATATATTTACTATATTGATAGATATATATTTTTTATATATAAATACAAAATTTATTTATATATAGATATATTATATATATATATTTATTTATATTAGATATATACATATAAATAAATGACACACACTCACATATATAATTGATTTATATATATATAGATATAGAGATATTTATATTTTATATTTTTTATCGAGACTTACTATATACTGACGTGTGTATATATATATAGAGTTATTTAGTGATAAATATATATATATATACATATACAGACTATATATACATACACACCACACCACGCACACACCACACACATATATATATATATATATATATATATATATATATAT
>NW_028235902.1:10000-17455 GCF_977035675.1 Penaeus japonicus | reverse complement strand
AATGTATATATATATATATATATATCTATATATATATATATATATATATATAGTATATATATATATGTATATGTATATGTATATATATATATAATATATAGAAAATATATATATATATAATATATATATATATATATATAAATAATTAAATAAAATTTGTATTTGTATGATGTATAAATAGAATATGTGCACAAACATGTATATGCACAATAATATATGTAATATATATTACACGTAATGTATATATATATATATTTAGTATAAATATATATATATATATATATATATTATATTATATATATATATATATATAATTTACGTATACACCATATGTGTATAAATGTATATAATATATTTATAAAAATACATACATACATATGTAGATATACATATACATATTGTATGTATATATATGTATATATATGTAATATATATATCATATATAAATATATATATATATATAAGTATATATATATATATATATAATTATATATATATATATATATATGTAATATATACGTATATATATATCTTATATACATATATAAATAAATATATTATATATATATTATTTAATATCTACAAATATATACATAAATAAACTCTGAACTGTTGCCTATACATAAATTATAAGTATATATATATAATATATATATATATATATTTATAAATAATATATAGATATATATATACATATATATGTATCTAATATGTATATATATATATATATATATATAGATATATATAGATATACATATATATATGTCATACATCAAATATATATATATATATATGTCTATATTATCTATATATATATAGACATATATATATGTATATATATATATATATTTATATATATATATATATTATAGATATGTATATATATATAATATATATATATAGATAGTATATATTATAATATATATATATATATGTAATAAATATATAAATAAATATAGACATATAAAAAATATATATTAAATATATATATAATCAAACACTCTCACTCTAAATAAATATCTATCCTCACAAAAAAGACTCTCACTTGACATCTCATATAATAAAATTATATAAATATAATTCTATATATATCTATCTATCACTATAAATATATCACTACATAATATATTCAAGTATAGGCCCAACTTTGGAGTGAGGGGGGAGACAGTCCAGAGTGGGCCTAAAAAAAAAAAACCATCCAGTGGTGGTGAGAAGAGCAAGAGTCAGCTTTGAGTGAGAGAACAGTTCATAGCAATCTTCATACCTTGACTGTTCCATTGTTACCAGGGATGACTGGCTCATGGTGCTGTGGAAGAAAGACACATTGACAACTGGGATTAATCGCAACAGGAGTGACGAAAGTAAAACGCAAATGCAGTTGTGTGGTCCAGACAGGATGGTTGCTTGGGACTTTGCCATTTTTGGAAGGCAGAGGATAACTGTTTAAGCCACAAGAGCTATTTCCATTTCTTATAAGAATGCCCTTAGAAAAGGTCAATTGAGGCAAGAGTTTTTTCTCTAGCCACAAAGGAGCCAATGCCTTGGGGGTCTTGAGTCAATATTAAGCCTACAATATAGTATAGCCTTCATCTTTGTTTTGTTCGAAGTAAGGAAGAGGCAGGTGCCGAGTAATGCCCTTTCCCAAAGGACACGAAGATGATGCATTATTATCAATTTATCTATCCAAGTCTCATCTGTTATTCATCTACCCTTAATATCAATAATTTTCATTATCTTTCCCCTTCCAATTCTCCTTGATCATTCTCACTAATATTTTTTTCATTCTCATTCCTAAGAATATAGAGTAGGCTGTACACTCCTTTTCTTCTCATTCTCAGCATAAGTTGTTGGTTCCCAATCCTCTTTCCACTCTGTGATTGTTTTCTTGTTCTAGTTCTATTCATCCTGTAACCACTATTCCAAATTATTCTTATATCTTTCAGGAAATAATATCTTAGTATTTCTTCCTTTTCTTATAATCCAATTCTAATCCTTTTTCCTTTTTCATTCTCATTAATGGCCTCAGTTCGTCTTATATGTCATATTTTGCTAAAAAAATACTTTTTTATTCCTGTATAATAATCACCTTTATTTTTGGTAGCTCTCAATGGATCACTTTCTTTATTCATATCCATTAATATCATTTTTACTTCCCTTCATGATATTTTTGGATTCTCATTTAAAATCACTCACTATCACTATCTCGGTCATATATTATTACTTTACCTTGATGTATATGCATCATTTTGATTCAATATCATTTACTTACACCCTCATCCAAGTAATCATGAACATTGTCATTTATCATGTAATTCGTGTCCAAATATATCTCCAGTCCATTTGTCATTAATAGCCTTGATCTATTATAATAATCTATTAATTCTCATCATAAAAATATTTTATAAGGATGCTTACCTCTCTAGCTATGTGTAATATTCATGCCAATCATTGTTAATTTTTATGAATTTTTATTATCAACATCATTGTTATCCCATTATTATTTCATTCACTAATATTATTATTAATTTATTATCATGATAATTATCTCTCGGTCATTCTCCACTCACATTCACCTTCCTCATTTTCATTCCACTTCTCCTTCACCTTCTCATTGTCATCTCAATCACCCATTCAACCTGCATATGTCCATTCTCGCTCACATTCACATTCACTCATTGTCATTCTCCACCCACATTCACTTTCTCATTGTCACTCACTCACAGTCACCTTCTCAAGTGTCATTCTCACCTCACATTCACTTCTCATTTCCATCTCACTCACATTCACCTTCTCATGTCATTCACACTCACCTTCTCATTGTCATTCTAATTCAACTTCTCTTTGTCAATTCTCGTACACTATTCACCTTCATATTGTCATTCTAATCACCTTCTCATTGTCATCCGCATTCACATTCCCCTTCTCATTGTCATTCTCATTCTCATTAACCTTCTCGTTGTCATTCTCACTCACCATTCACTTCTCAATGTTCATTCTGATCATATTCACCTTCTCAGTGTCATTCTCACTCATATCACCTTCTCATTGGCATACTCACTCACATTCACCTTCTCATTGTCATTCTCCTCACATTCACATTCTCATGTCATTCTCATCTCATATTCACCTTACCTTCATTCTCATGGTCATTCTCACTCATTTTTACTTTCTCATCGTCATTCTCACTCATATTCAACCTTTTCATTGTCATTCTCACTCACCTAACCTTTCCATTTTTCATTCTCTATCACATACACCTTCTCATGTTTGATTCACAATTTCAGCATTCACATTCTCAATGGTCATACTCATTAACATTCACCTTCTCAGTTGTTCAATTCATATCACATTCTAATTTCATTCTCTCTCACATTCACCCTTCGCAGTGCATCCCCTCACTTCCTTCTCACGCTCATTAATCACAAACAGAAACTACTAACAGAAGCAGCTTCCGCCTAGTGACTTCCCTTACACCTTGCTTCCGAGAGAGGCCATCATGCTGTGCAGGAGACGCTCCTCGAGAAGGGCGGAAGAAGTGAACGCCAAGAACATAAGAAAGGTAAGGGCATGGACAGCGAGTGAACTTCTTATAGGCGGCACAGAGAGAATGTTGCTTTTGTTTCTTTCTCGTCTTTGTCTTTAATGAATTTAATAACAATTATGTTATAAGTTGATTAGGGAATGTTTTTCCTCTTTTATATTAAATTGTAATTTGTTATGTTTATTTCTTATTCATGACTTTTCAGCAAAATATTTTCACATAGATTATTTTATAAATAAAATAAATTAGAGTTTTCCTTATTTCTTCATACTATAATGTTAATAATGATTATTAATACACTTATGGTAATAGTAAGTATGATGATTTCAATTAATTGATAATATCAGTATTAATTTCATGAGTATCTAAATGAAATATGATCCATCCCAATCCTCATCATTAATCATAATCATAATCAATCAATTCATATTATCATTATTATTTTCCATAACTATTATGATAATTTGTTATTTCCCATTTCTACTAGATTATCAATTGTTATCATCCTTCCTCTCATTACTGTTAATTTTGAAGGTATCCGTTCTGTTCTCCTACATGCTTTGTAGGTGGGTGTTGTTGCAAGGTCTTTGTCATGATGACACAGACAATGAGATTAATGAGAAAGTAATGGCAACAAAACAACAACAATAATGATGATAATGAAAAGTTTAACATAAAGTTGATGGTGGTAATGATAACAAGATTAATGATAAAGAAAATCAACACTGATAATGTTGAAGATAACACTTTCATGAAGATAATAAGAACTATTGATATGGTAATGACAATTTATTGATAACAATGATAATAATAAGGTGATGATGAATAATGATAGTAATGCAATTTAGAAATATAAAAGTTTAGTTTTAATCCCCCCTTACGGCGAGTCCGTTTTCCTTTGACATACTTAATGTCCTCCCATGTTTCCCGAGCCCCCAATAATTTGATGTTTTTTATTTAACGCTTATTTACTACAAGAGAAGACATGTTTTTTGTTTTATGTTACCCCCAGTTATCAGGTGTATTTTTTTTTTACCATTATGAAGACTATATATTTTAACTGCATTTGATACAGAATATAAAATCATTTTATATCAGAGATGATTCTGAATTAATTAGCAGACGCTCAACAACACCCCACGTGTTTCAATGGCTACAAAGAACATCTTTATTTTACTCCCGAATGATGGCAAGAAACCCACATGTATAATTCTCCTACACTTTGTCACCTAATATTTCTGTATAATTCTCTATATTTAGATACATATATATATATTACATAGAATATATGTATAATATATATATACATACATATATATTATATGTATTTATATAAATATATATATATATATAATATATATATATAATATATATATATATATATATAATATATATATATATTACTGATAAATAATTATCAAACATTCATTTTCATTATAATATTCTTTTCATTAAATCATACATATATATTTTTTCTTATCCTTCTTGTTTCTATAACCTTTTCATAATTCTTATTTTCATAACATTCTAAGTATTTGCAATTTTATTAATATTTCAAAAGATCCATACTATTCCTAGCCCTTACCCTTATCACCCTAATCATCTCTATTAATCTCATTCCTAACACCTATCTCATTCTCCCTCACATTCACCTTCCTCACTGGTCATTCTCCTACATTCACCTTAGCATTGTCATTCCTCACTTCCCTTCTCACGCTCATTGTATCCCAACAGGCCGGTCTAACAGAAGCATCTTCCTCCCTCAGTGGGACTCCCGTACACCTTGCTTTCCGAGAAAGCGCCATCATGCTGTTGCAGCGACGCTCCTCGAGAAGGCGGAGAAGTGAACGCCAAAAGAATAAGAAAGGTAATGGCGATTGGAAAGCGAGTGAATTCTTAAAGGCGCCAGAAGATTTTGCTTTTGTTTCTTTTCTTTCTTTGTCTGTATGAATTTATTATAACAATTATGTTATTTAATTTGATTAGGGATTGTTTTTCATCTTTTATCATTAATTGTATTGATATTTATTTCTTGATTCTATGATTATCAGTAAATATTTTACATAGATTATTTTAATTAATAGAAATAATAGATTTTTTCCATATTCTTTCTTCATATATAAATGTTATAATGATTAGTTATAACAAGTATGGGAAGAGTAAGTATAGTGATTTCTAGTGTTATTGATATTATCATTTTATTTCATGATTATCTAAAAGAAATTGATTCATCCTCTTCATTAATCTTAATCATAATCAATCAATTCATATTATATTATTATTTCATTACTTATTATTATTATTGTCTATTCCCATTTCTACTAAATTTCAATTGTTATCATCTTCTTCATTATTGTTATTTGATGGTGAATCCTGTTTTGTTCTTTTTTTCATACATGCTTTTGTAGGTGGTGTTGTGCAAGGTCTTTGTCTGTGATGACAAAAGAAAAATGATGATAAGGGAGAAAGTATTAATGGCAACAAAAGCAAAACAAAAATATTGATGATAATGAAAAGTTTTCATAAAGTTGAAAGGTGGTAATTGATAACAATATTAATGGATAAAGTAATCATCATGTATAATGTTGATGATAACACTTTCATGATGATAATAGAACTAATGATATGGTATGACATATTTATGATAACAAATGATATTAATAATAGGTGATGATGAATAATGATGTAAATATATTTAGATAATATAAAAAGTTTAGTTAAGTCCCCACTAACGGCGAGTCCGTTTTCTTTGACATACGTAATGTTCTTCCCATGTTTCCCACAATATTTGATGTTTTTTATTTTACGTTATTTACTACAAGAAAGACATGTTTTGTTTATGTTACACCATTATTCAGGTGTTTGTTTTTTTCCATATGAAGACTATATTTTTAACTGATTGGAACAGAAGTATAAAAAGTCATTTTTTATCTATATGATTTTCTGAATTAAATTAGCAGCGCTCAAACAAACACCAGTGTTTCAAATGGCTAAGAAACCTCTTTATTTAATGCACGAATTGCAAGAAACCCCACATGATTATTTCTCCTACTCTTGTCACTCTATATTTCTGTATAATTCTCTATATTATTATCATATATATTTTATTATATACATATATATAGATGTAATATATATATCTATACATACATATATATATATGTATAATATATATATATATAATTTATATATATATATATTTATATATATATATAATATTATAT
Source organism: Penaeus japonicus (assembly GCF_977035675.1). Classification (NCBI taxonomy): domain Eukaryota; kingdom Metazoa; phylum Arthropoda; class Malacostraca; order Decapoda; family Penaeidae; genus Penaeus; species Penaeus japonicus. The sequence continues at coordinate 10,690 of NW_028235902.1, read as the reverse complement.
ATAATATATATATATATTACTGATAAAAATTATCAAACATTCAGTTTCATTATTAAAAACACATATTCTGTCTCATTTTCATACATATATATTTTTTCTTATCCTTCTTGTTTCATACACCTTTCATAATTCTTATTTTCATTAACTTCTAAGTATTGCAATTTTAGAATATTAAAATATACATACTATTCCTAGCCCTTACCCTTATCACCTAATAGTCTCTATTAATCTCATTCCTAAAACTATTCTCATTCTCCCTCACATTCACCTTCTCACTGTCATTTTCACTCACATTCACCTTCGCATTGTCATCCTCACTTCCCTTCTCACGTTCATTACTCACAAACAGACGTCTAACAGAAGCATCTTCCTCCCTCAGGTTTGACTCCCTTACACTGTGCTTCCTGGAACGGCCACAATGCTGTTGCAGAGACGCTCCTCGAGAAGGGCGGAGAAGTGAACGCCAAGGTTAAGGATGGTAAGGCGATTGGAAAGCGAGTGACTTCTTAAAGGCACCAGAAGAATTTTGCTTTTGTTTCTTTTATCATCTTTATCTCTGTGGAAATTTATAACAATTATTATTCAGATCTAATAAGGATACATCTATCATCAGGTTTTCTTATTTCTTCATCATTCAATATTCTTTTTTATTTATCCAATCCTTATGTTTTAGTTGTTAATTTGAGTTAT
>NW_028235902.1:0-5000 GCF_977035675.1 Penaeus japonicus | reverse complement strand
TTTATACAGAGAGAGAGAAAGATAAAGAGAAAGAGAGTGAATGGGAGGAAGAACACGCATAGTGGTGACAGGAGGAGACCGCATGTCATGTCCCTGGCGCCTTTTGCACACAGGATCGTCTGGAAGAAAGAGCCAGGAAGATTCAGGAGCTGAGGGCGGAGGTGAGGGAGATGGAGGAGCAGCTGACGCAAGCCGAGGTAACCTTTCCTTTGGAGGTCAAGCGGAAGTACAAATACACAGGGATTGAAGTCACTCCTGGCCAAAGGGAGATGCAAGATGTAGATGCAACAATAACAACAATAAAAATAGATTGATAGATTTGCATTCAGTGGAATCAGTTGCACAGTACATTAGGCTACATATGTGTGTATGAAGTATATCTCGAATCTTATATGTATATGTTAGAACTAATTAAGATTTTATTTTGCAGGAGCAACACCTGGAAGAGGTGAGGAACCTGAGAAGAATACAACGCACGAGAGAGGAAGAGGCAGCCGAAGAAAGAAGGGAATTGAGTCAAATGTTAAGAAATCGGGAAGAGAAGATTGAGTCCCTGAAGGTAGGCAAAGGACGATGCACACACAGATATGAACACTAAAACACACACACTAAAATACACAGCAGACACATACAGTTCCACACACATACATATAATTTCTCTCTCTATCTTTTAAAGATCAAAGCAAATTCTCCAGTATCCAACAGTGCAGGGCAGACATTCAAAGCATCTCAAAGTATTAGAGTATCCGTCAAAGACTCAAAGTAATCTCTTTACTTATGGCAGTCTAATGATTTGAAAAACTTAATTTCCAGGAACCTATTTTTTGTCTTGGCTCTTGAATATTGTTATGCATTTTTGTGTGTTAAGAAAGAGTGAAAACCACACTATCATTCTTTTCCTGCTATTTAGTGTGAATGCAAAACTATCTTGCAGCCATGTGGAAAAGAAAAACGAGCATTGATGAGCATAATTCATAGAAAATATGAAGATGGAACTTGGCAGTGATTTGCACATTTCGTAGAAAGAATATATAAATACAAATATATATGCACAAATATCTAGATGTATATAATGTAAAAGAAAAGTTAATTCAGTCTTGCTTTGCAGGAGCAACACCTGGAAGAGATGAGGAATCTAAGAAGAGTGAAAGAGGAAGAAGCAGTTGAAGAAAAAAGGGAATTAAGGCAAATATTAAGAAATCGGGAAGAGAAGATTGAGTCCTTGAAGGTAGGTATGAGACGATGCACACTGGTGTTATACACATATGTGCATATATGTAAGATATATATAATATATAAAAATATATATATATATATATATATATATATATATAATAAATATATATATATATATATATACATATATATAAATATTTATATATATAGAATTTATATAAAAATATATATATCTATACTATATATATATATATATCTATATATATATATATATATATATATAAACATATGCATATACACATATAGATATACAATTACATATACATATACATACATACAAATACTACATATACACCTACATATATATGTATATATTTGTGTGTGTAATTATTATTATTACTATTATTCATTATTGTTATATTATTATTATTATTATTATTATTTATTATTATATATATATATATATATATTATATATATAAATATATATATATATATATATATATATGTATAATATATATATAGAATATAAATATATTATTATATATATATATATAATATATATATATATATTTATATATATTATATATTTATTTATACATACACACACACACACACACACACACACACACACACAACACAACACACATATATATAATATATATATTATATATATATATATAATATATATATATATATATATATATATATATTATAAACACACCTCAACCTCACACACACACACAATATATATATATATTATATATATAAATATGTGTGTGAGTAGTGTGCTGTCGCTGTTGCCTGTTGCGTGTGTGTGTATCCGTAGTGTGGATAGTATGTGTATGTTTATATATACTATATATATATATTCTATATATATATAATATATATATTATATATATACATATACATACAATAAATCTATATATATTATATATCTATATAGATATATTATACATATATTTATCTATCTATCTATCTATCACGATATACACACACACAACACTCACAGCACACACACACACACACATATATATAATATATATATATATATATATATAATATATATATATATATATATATATAGTATATATATATAATGTGGCGTGTGTGAGCGGGCGTGTGTGTGTGTGTTGTGGTGTGTGTGTGGTGTGTGCGTGTGTGTGTATGTGTGTGTGAGAGTGTGTGGGATGTGTGTAAATATGTAAATGTGTATGGTATATTATATATATGTATGTATATATATATAATAGATATATATATACATATACATATATATATGTATCTATATATATATATCTAATATATATTAATATATATATATATAATATATATATATATATATATATATATCGGTGAATAGTAATCGAGAAAAGGTAACTGAAATACTGAAAATGACAAAAAAAATGCAAACAAGTGGGTTGTTGTCTAAGACCCAAAGAAATCAAGAGAAAAAAATGAATAGCAACAAAACCAATGCTGATAATGCTGTAATAAAGACTGGAAAATATCTTAGGGTGAGGTAACTCTGCTTGCAGGAACAGCTCAGAGACCGAGGAGAAAGCTTGGGGGAGAGAGAGAGCCCACCTGAAGCGAGCGAGGAGTGGGGGAAGGACAGCTATGTGCGAGAGAGATGATACACCACATACAAACAAGTATCTGTATATCAGGTTTCTGCATCAATGTTTATACAGCATCTCTATCAACCACACGTAATCACAGTACTTATAAACAAAGCCCAATCAGAAATCAGTCCAAAATCATAAAAAAAGAAATGTCGTGAGACAATGATAAGACATAATGATAAAAACAATAAGACACGATGATGATAGTGAAAAAAAAGCCACAAGAAACAAGAATCAAAATGACTTCAAATTTTCCAATATAAATTTGTAGACTAACCTCAGAATTAGCGTCAGGAAGGCACATGAGACGCAAAACTTTAGAACTGCCCGTCGAAGTTTATGTTCAAATAAATCAATAGATTGAAAAATAATCTATCATAACATGCACTTCCACACCTATAAAATAACAATAATAATAAGAATAGAATCAAAAATAAGGAGAGGAATCCTCCACAGCATTCAGGCTTGATGTCCCATGACTTGCTCAGAAGCCCGCGACTCTTGGCGCTCAAATCGGGGTCATTTCCTATACACGACACCATAGGTAGGAAATGGCAAAAGCACTGATACTCATTTTGCTAGATTTGAGATTACTCAGTAAGACAAGTTCAAGTGGGGACTAGTAAGGACTCTAGAGAAATAGAAGTACCGTGATACAGATACTAAAGTATAAATAAGAAGTATGGTGTTTTAGTAAGGGATAGAGAAAGAGGGGCTTAGAGGGGTTATAGAACGTAATGGACATGGTGTGATTATGAGAGCCTACATATGGAAATGAAAATGTTGATCTTTTTACAGAGACAGATCTTACGAGTGTCAAGAACGAATATTAGACATTTATACATTCCGATTAAGGGATAGAGGGTATTGAGGTGGAGGATTCAGAGGCAAGTATTTGTATAACCCTATAAAATATGATGAGAATGCACTCTCTCTCAGCATTTCTCTCTCTCTCTCTCTTTTCCTTCTCCCCTTTTCCCCGTAAAATTTTAAGGTCTATAAAATAATATATATATATTTTTATATATATATATTATAAATAATATATATAATAATAATATTTTAATATATATATATGAAATATATAAATATAATAATATAATTTTTTAATATATATATTTTATAAATATATTTTTAAAATTTTTATATATATTTATAAATATAGTAAATACAACACCACACACACACACACACACAATATATATATATTTTAATATATATATAAAATATAAAATTAAAATTAAATTTATATTTTATATAAAAATTTTATATATATATAATTTTTTATATATATTTATAATATATATAGTATAATATATATATATAATATATATTTTTATATATATAATATATATATATACATTTATATAACTCTGTGTTTTTTTGATGCACAGTGTGGCATGCATTTTCGTTAGTGCGACTGGGGGTTTTTTATACAGGTTTTCATTTTGTGGTGGGGGTGGGGTTTTGTGGGGGGTGGTCAAAAGGCATGTGCATGTAAAAATTTACTTGTGGTTGAGAGTGCGGGGGGGGCCATTGAGAGAAATGTTTTTTTTGGGGAAACTTTTAAAGTCACGAATAACATGGGAGGGGTTTTGAGGGGACAACACCCAAATTGCAGGGGCCTGTGAGTTTCTAAAATGCCTTCCCCTTTTGGGATTTGAAACCGCTCAGGAGCTGGGGGCCCGGCGAGCGCGGGCCACCCCTCGACCCAAGGCACCTTGCCACCCCGGGGTCTTCTTGGAGGGGGAGCGGGGGGTTGGGGGACCAGTGGCAGCGACGAGCCTCCTCAAGCGCAGGCAGGGACGAGCCCCCCAAGCACGGGCGGGGGGACGAGCCCCCCCAACCGGGCGGGGACGAGCCTCCCCAAGCAGAGGCAGGGACGAGCCCCCCAAGCAGGGGCGGGGACACCCTCCAAAACAGCAGGCAGGGAAAGCCTCCAAAAGCAGCAAAAGGGAAAAATCTTAAACTACAGCCCCCAAAGGGACCATCTTCAGGTGGGGGCCCTTGGGGCGGGCCCCTTCCCCGGGGTTGCTCGCCCCGGAAGGGGCGCCAGTGAGCTCTAAAAATTTTGGGCAGAAATTTTTTTTGGGTCTTTTAGAGGAAGAGACAAGGGAAAAGGGAAATTTGGGGAGTTTTTTTTTCAATTTTATCGGGTTTTTTTTTTCCCTCAAGAAGTTTAAAACATAAGCAAATG
>NW_028235901.1:0-2500 GCF_977035675.1 Penaeus japonicus | reverse complement strand
CGCAGTTCTCAGGGGAAAAAAAAAGCGTAACAAAAAAACCAGATTCCATTAAAAAATCCCTTCCTCTCCCTCGCCAATAAATTTAGTTAATACAGAACGAAAAAAAAATAAAGACAGACTAAAATGAGAATTACGAATGTAATGAAAATACAAAAAAAAAAACATAAGGAAAATAAAACATTATGTTCTTTATTAACTATAATTAGGACTTATCGCAAAACCTCAATTCCTTTCCAAATTTTCTAAATGTTCTATAACAATATTTGCAACGAGTTATCATATTTGTTTAACATGTTCACAAAAAACTAATATCCTCAATGGTCCTTCTGCAAAAAGTTTAGTTTTCCCTAGCTTTCCCATTGCAGACGCTCCCTCGTGGTCAGCCCAATCAAATACTTGTTTTTTTTCTTTTATCCAGCTAGGTAGTGTCAGGGTCTGGGTAAGGTTCGTTTCTTTTTGTTTTTGTTTTCTTTGTTTATTTTTTTCATTCTTTGGTAATTTTTGTAGTTTCATAACTCCGAGTTGATTATAATGAGAGTACAAAAGTCCTCTATTTTGGAGGAGACACTTCAACAACAGATATTATGAGTATTTTATTATTTTTTTTGGGGGGGGGAGGGGTGACGAGACTTTATTTTACAGAATTATTTGAGTTTTTGTGGGTTGGAGGACCCTTCCATTTTTAAAACAGAACTACTAGAGGCTATGAAACCCTTAATATTCCTTAGTAAGATAGAATCCTCTACGAAAAATAAATTTAATAAAAAATTAGATACATCGATAAAAGAATATCACGAAAGCGACCTTCTTGATTAGATACAATATTTCATTTTAATATACAAAAGACCACAAATTAAACACGGTACAAGAGTATCCGTGTGACTGGCGTTAGGTTTTTAGAACTCGTCCTACATCTACAGAATCCAAATTTTTAGTTTTAAATATACTGAAGGAACGCAAATTTTTGTCATCCAAGTTTTCGAGCCGAACATGCGGATTTTCACTGCTCGACTTATTATGGTCTTTCTTATTTTTGCACACGATTATTTTTAACAAAAATAAAAAAAAAAAAGAGAGAATAAAGTGTGGGGACGGGGACGTGGGAGGGAAAAGAGAAGATAAAATACGCCTTGAATAAATTCCTTTTTTCATTGTCCTTTATTATGTTCTGGGTTCGAGGTCTTGTTTTTTTCTCTCGCAATGGCTAGTGTAAAGCTCAAGTCTGCATTCCCAATGAACATTCAATCAATTATAGCACCGTTTTTTACGAGGCCCGGGAACTCCCCGCCACTGTGCATTTTTCCATCTTGTTTCTAATTATCCCTCTTGCGAAATTGGGAGAGAGTGTAAACCATTCACTTTTCCCCACCATCACGAAGGAAAAAAGACTTTGGGAAATATGGATTTACTTGATTAGCTTAAACGTCCTCTACTAAAGTTCTTTTTTTTTTTTCTCGACGTAAATACCAGTCCTTGGTAGATTATTGACTGTTTGTTGTTCCTCTATATAGATATTCTTTCTTTTTTGCCATCAGAGCTATATATCCCACATCGTGTTTCAATGATCTGCATTATTTTGATTATGATAGTTTATATTAAAGAACCAACGTGACCTCTGCTAATGCCACAATATCGAGCCACTGCTTCTTCATTATGAATGCCATCAAACATCCATAATTAATCACCATCATCATCATCATAAATTATAAAATTCATTCATCATCCATAGAATCGTCACAATCATCATAATTATAATCACTATCAAAAATCATCAACCATCAAAACAACAATTAAATAAGGCATGATTTCATTATTTGTTATTATGCTTGATGTATTAAGAATGATGAATTAAATTTAAAGATATTAAATTTCATTCATATAAAGATTTTATGATAATTATGTATTATTATGAGATGAATATTTAAGGGTTATTCTTATAATTTATATTACCTCATCATCAGTATCGTCATCTATACCGGTATAATCAGCATAATTAGTTTTCTTCTTCATTCATTAACTAATTAATTCTTTTATTCTAATACATATAGGCTGTTGTATTATCTACTTTTGTTCGATATTTTCTTTATTCTTATTTTGCACAGATAAAATTCGTCTTCACGTTTCCCTTTTTCCTTGTATTATATTCTTTTCTAAATTAACTTAATATATCGGTAGCCGTTACCTTTAATGATATTATACCTTATTGTTATCATTATCATTATTCTCATGATCATCATTACCATTATTATCAATATCATTACTGTTATCATCAATTATTTATAAAGAAGTAGTAGTAGTAGTAGTGTTTTGCATATCATTATTGTCAATTACATCCCTTTTGTACTATTATTATCATTAATATTTTCATCATAAACATTTTTGTTATTTGTATTTTGTAATATTTATAATCATCATCATTATTATAATTATCATCATCATTATCAAAATTACCATCATCATTATCATTATCCCTATCATTGTTGTCTATGTTATTATTTTA
>NW_028235899.1:0-8667 GCF_977035675.1 Penaeus japonicus | reverse complement strand
GGGTTAGGTTCTTTTTACGGAACGGAGAGTCGCAACTAAGAGAAAGTAACTCAACACAACATCATCTCTTGACAGCCTGCATCAACTGCCCCACTAAACTTCCGGAAACGAACTTCAAACTTGAAGTCGTCCCGGCGGGGAATCGAACCCCTGACCAGCCGCATGGTGGTCGGCGCCCATACCGACCGAGCCACGACGACCCGACAAAAGGATGGAGGCTCTCGATCGTGCCATGTTACTAGAGGGGTTACCACCCTACCTCTAGGGGACTGTAGTCTACACCTTTGACGGCTCGTACAGGTTCCCACCATCCCCGCGGGCGCTCGCGTGGCCGGTACACATGGTACGCGACTGCAGCTTGGTCATGACAGAGAGAGGCGTGTGTCGAGACTCTGAGGATCGGCCACTGTGTCTCTTAGGATCCCCAAGGGGGGATTCTGTAGGTCTCTCCCAAATGGGTTAGGTTCTTTTTACGGAACGGAGAGTCGCAACTAAGAGAAAGTAACTCAACACAACATCATCTCTTGACAGCCTGCATCAACTGCCCCACTAAACTTCCGGAAACGAACTTCAAACTTGAAGTCGTCCCGGCGGGGAATCGAACCCCTGACCAGCCGCATGGTGGTCGCGCCATCGACGAGCCAGACGACCCGACAAGGATGGAGGCTTCGATCGTGCAGTTACTGAGGGTTCCACCTACTCTAGGGGACTGTAGCTACACATACGCTCGTACAGGTCCACATCCCGCGGGCGCTCGCGTGGCGTACACATGGTACGCGACTGCAGCTTGTCATGACAGAGGAGGCGTGTGTCGAGACTCTGAGGATCGCCACTGTGTCCTTAGGATCCCCAAGGGGATTCTGTAGTCTCCCAAATGGTAGTTCTTTTTACGGAACGGAGAGTCGCAACTAAGAGAAAGTAACTCAACACAACACATCTCTTGACAGCCTGCATCAACTGCCCCACTAAACTTCCGGAACGAATTCAAACTTGAAGTCGTCCGGCGGGAATCGAACCCCTGACCAGCCGCATGGTGGTCGGCGCCATACGACCGACCACGACGACCCGACAAAAGGATGGAGCTCTCGATCGTGCCATGTTACTAGAGGGTTACACCCTACTCTAGGACTGTAGTCTACACCATACAGCCTACAGGTTCCCACCATCCCCGGGCGCTCGCGTGCCGTACACATGGTACGCGACTGCAGCTTGGTCATGACAGGAGAGGCGTGTGTCGAGACTCTGAGGATCGGCCACGTGTCTCTTAGATCCCAAGGGGGATTTGTAGTCTCTCCCAAAGGGTAGGTTCTTTTTACGGAACGGAGAGTCGCAACTAAGAAAAGTAACTCAACACAACATCATCTCTTGACAGCCTGCATCAACTGCCCACTAAACTTCCGGAAACGAACTTCAAACTTGAAGTCGTCCCGGCGGGGAATCGAACCCTGACCAGCCGCATGGTGGTCGGCGCCCATACCGACCGAGCCACGACGACCCGACAAAAGGATGGAGGCTCCGATCGTGCCATGTTACTAGAGGGTTACCACCCTACCTCTAGGGACTGTAGTCTACACCATTACAGCTCGTAAGGTTCCCCCATCCCCGCGGGCGCTCGCGTGGCCGGTACACATGGTACGCGACTGCAGCTTGGTCATGACAGAGAGAGGCGTGTGTCGAGACTCTGAGGATCGGCCACTGTGTCTCTTAGGATCCCCAAGGGGGATTCTGTAGGTCTCTCCCAAATGGGTTAGGTTCTTTTTACGGAACGGAGAGTCGCAACTAAGAGAAAGTAACTCAACACAACATCATCTCTTGACAGCCTGCATCAACTGCCCCACTAAACTTCCGGAAACGAACTTCAAACTTGAAGTCGTCCCGGCGGGGAATCGAACCCCTGACCAGCCGCATGGTGGTCGGCGCCCATACCGACCGAGCCACGACGACCCGACAAAAGGATGGAGGCTCTCGATCGTGCCATGTTACTAGAGGGGTTACCACCCTACCTCTAGGGGACTGTAGTCTACACCATTACAGCTCGTACAGGTTCCCACCATCCCCGCGGGCGCTCGCGTGGCCGGTACACATGGTACGCGACTGCAGCTTGGTCATGACAGAGAGAGGCGTGTGTCGAGACTCTGAGGATCGGCCACTGTGTCTCTTAGGATCCCCAAGGGGGGATTCTGTAGGTCTCTCCCAAATGGGTTAGGTTCTTTTTACGGAACGGAGAGTCGCAACTAAGAGCAAGTAACTCAACACAACATCATCTCTCGACAGCCTGCATCAACTGCCCCACTAAACTTCCGGAAACGAACTTCAAACTTGAAGTCGTCCCGGCGGGGAATCGAACCCCTGACCAGCCGCATGGGGGTCTGCGCCCTAACCGACCGAGCCACGACGACCCGACAAAAGGATGGAGGCTCTCGATCGTGCCATGTTACTAGAGGGGTTACCACCCTACCTCTAGGGGACTGTAGTCTACACCATTACAGCTCGTACAGGTTCCCACCATCCCCGCGGGCGCTCGCGTGGCCGGTACACAGGGTACGCGACTGCAGCTTGGTCATGACAGAGAGAGGCGTGTGTCGTGACTCTGAGGATCGGCCACTGTGTCGCTGAGGATCCGCAAGGGGGATTCTGTAGGTCTCTCCAAATGGTTAGGTTCTTTTTACGGAACGGAGAGTCGCAACTAAGAGAAAGTAACTCAACACACAACATCATCTCTTGACAGCCTGCATCAACTGCCCCACTAAACTTCCGGAAACGAACTTCAAACTTGAAGTCGTGCCTGCGGGGAATCGAACCCCTGACCAGCCGCATGGTGGTCGGCGCCCATACCGACCGAGCCACGACGACCCGACAAAGGATGGAGGCTCTCGATCGTGCCATGTTACTAGAGGGGTTACCCCTACCTCTAGGGACTGTAGTCTACACCATTACGCTCGTACAGGTTCCCACCATCCCCGGGGCGCTCGCGTGGCCGGTACACATGGTACGCGACTGCAGCTTGGTCATGTCAGAGAGAGGCGTGTGTCGAGACTCTGTGTATCGGCCACTGTGTCTCTTAGGATCCCAAGGGGGGATTCTGTAGGTCTCTCCCAAATGGGTTAGTTCTTTTTACGGAACGGAGTCGCAACTAAGAGAAAGTAACTCAACACAACATCATCTCTTGACAGCCTGCATCACTGCCCACTAAACTTCCGGAACGAACTTCAAACTTGAAGTCGTCCCGGCGGGGAATCGAACCCTGACCAGCCGCATGGTGGTCGGCGCCATACCGACCGAGCCACGACGACCCGACAAAAGGATGGAGCTCTCGATCGTGCCATGTTACTAGAGGGTTACCACCCTACCTCTAGGGACTGTAGTCTACACCATACAGCTCGTACAGGTTCCCACCATCCCGCGGGCGCTCGCGTGGCCGGTACACATGGTACGCGACTGCAGCTTGGTCATGACAGAGAGAGGCGTGTGTCGAGACTCTGAGGATCGGCCACTGTGTCTCTTAGGATCCCAAGGGGGGATTCTGTAGGTCTTCCCAAATGGGTTAGGTTCTTTTACGGAACGGAGAGTCGCAACTAAGAGAAAGTAACTCAACACAACATCATCTCTTGACAGCCTGCATCAACTGCCCCACTAAACTTCCGGAAACGAACTTCAAACTTGAAGTCGTCCCGGCGGGGTATCGAACCCTGACCAGCCGCATGGTGGTCGGCGCCCATACCGACCGAGCCACGACGACCCGACAAAAGGATGGAGGCTCTCGATCGTGCCATGTTACTAGAGGGGTTACCACCCTACCTCTAGGGGACTGTAGTCTACACCATTACAGCTCGTACAGGTTCCCACCATCCCCGCGGGCGCTCGCGTGGCCGGTACACATGGTACGCGACTGCAGCTTGGTCATGACAGAGAGAGGCGTGTGTCGAGACTCTGAGGATCGGCCACTGTGTCTCTTAGGATCCCCAAGGGGGGATTCTGTAGGTCTCTCCCAAATGGGTTAGGTTCTTTTACGGAACGGAGAGTCGCAACTAAGAGAAAGTAACTCAACACAACATCATCTCTTGACAGCCTGCATCAACTGCCCCACTAAACTTCCGGAAACGACCTTCAAACTTGAAGTCGTCCCGGCGGGGAATCGCCACCCTGACCAGCCGCATGGTGGTCGGCTCACATACCGACCGAGCCACGACGACCCGACAAAAGGATGGGGCTCTCGATCGTGCCATGTTACTAGAGGGTTACCACCCTACCTCTAGGGGACTGTAGTCTACACCATACAGCTCGTACAGGTTCCCACCATCCCCGCGGGCGCTCGCGTGGCCGGTACACATGGTACGCGACTGCAGCTTGGTCATGACAGAGAGAGGCGTGTGTCGAGACTCTGAGGATCGGCCACTGTGTCTCTTAGGATCCCCAAGGGGGGATTCTGTAGGTCTCTCCCAAATGGGTTAGGTTCTTTTTACGGAACGGAGAGTCGCAACTAAGAGAAAGTAACTCAACACAACATCCGAAGCCACAACTCCACAAAATGAGCTCGATGTCGTGGGGGTTCACCCCTCCGCGCTGTGTCCCTACCACACAGGTCCCACCACCGGGCCTCGGGCGGTAAGGTCCACTACTTAGACGAGCTGGGCACTCACATCCCCGGCTCTGGTCCAGGGGGATGAGTTTCCAAGGAGGTTTTTAGGACGAGATCGCACTGAGACCAAGGGATCTTCTTACACCTGCATCAACTGCCCACTAAACTTCCGGAAACGAACTTCAAACTTGAAGTCGTCCCGGCGGGAATCGAACCCCTGACAGCCGCTGGTGGTCGGCGCCCATACCGACCGAGCCACGACGACCCGACAAAAGGATGGAGGCTCTCGATCGTGCCTGTTATAGAGGGGTTACCACCCTACCTCTAGGGGACTGTAGTCTACACCATTACGCTCGTACAGGTTCCCACATCCCGCGGGCGCTCGCGTGGCCGGACACATGGTACGCGACTGCAGCTTGGTCATGACGAGAGAGGCGTGTGTCGAGACTCTGAGGTCGGCCACTGTGTCTCTTAGGATCCCCAAGGGATTCTGTAGTCTCTCCCAAATGGGTAGTTCTTTTTACGGAACGGAGGTCGCAACTAAGAAAGAAACTCAACACAACATCATCTCTTGACAGCCTGCATCAACTGCCCCACTAAACTTCCGGAACGAACTTCAAACTTGAAGTCGTCCGGCGGGGAATCGAACCCCTGACCAGCCGCATGGTGGTCGGCGCCCATACCGACCGAGCCACGACGACCCGACAAAAGGATGGAGGCTCTCGATCGTGCCATGTTACTAGAGGGGTTACCACCCTACCTCGCGGGCGCTCGTGCCTACATGTACGACGCCTTGTCTACGAGAGGGTGACTCTGACGCCCTGTTCTTAGTCCCCGGGGATCGTAGTCTCTCCAATGGTTAGGTTCTTTTACGGAGGGGCCAACAGAGAAAACTCACACAACATCCTGACAGCCCTCAAGCCACTAACCCGAAACGAACTTAAACTATGTCCGGCGAATCGACCGCCACCGCATGGGGCGCGCCATACCGACCGACACGCGACCCGAAAAAGGAGAGTCCGATCGGCAGTACTAAGGTCACCCTACTTAGGACTGTAGTCACCATCGCGACGTCCCACCCGCGGCGCTCGCGTGGCGGTACCAGACGACTGCGTTGTCATACGGAAGGTGTGTCAATTGAGGACGCACGTTTCTAGTCCCAAGGGGTCGTGTCTCCAAATGTTAGGTTTTTTCGGAACGAATCGCACTAAAAGAACCACACAATATCTTCAGCCGCACACTGCCACAAACTTCGGAACGACTTCAAACGAAGTCTCCGGCGGGGATCACCTACACCTGTGGCGGCTACCGACCGCACGCACCGACAAGATGAGGCCCGATCGTCATGTACTGAGGTTCCTACCTCTGGGGACGTTCTACACATACCTCGTAAGGTTCACCCCGCGGCGTGCGTGCCGTAACAGGACCGATGCCTTGTCATACGGGAGGCGTGTCGGATTGGATCGGCCCTGTGCCTTAGATCCCCAAGGGGATCTGTAGGTCTCCCAATGGGTGGTCCTTTTCGGAACTGGTACGCGATGCACTAGAGACAAGAGAGCTTGATCCAACTCTGAAGCATGGCACTGTCCCCTAGATCCCAAGGGGGATACTTCAATCTACTCCCGATGGGTAAGACCTTGACGAACGAGTCGAACTGGCAGAACTCAACACAGCCACAACCCATAGAGCTGGCTCAACTCCCATCTAAACGGGTAACGAACTTCACTGAGTGGCCGTGGAATCAACCATGACAGCCAGGTGTCCCCCACCGCGGCGCTCGCGTGCCGGAAACGATGGTACGCATGCAGTTGGTCAGACAGACTAGGGCTGTTCACCTCTGAGATCGCCAGGTTCCTCCCTGGGTCCCAGTGGGCGGTTCTTAGGTCTCGCCCAATGGGTTAGGTCTTTACGGAACGGGTCGAACTAGAGGAAGTCTCAAACCAAGGCATTCTTGGTCACCCCAAATTGCTCACTTACGAACTCCGAACGAACTTCAAAATTGAATACAACTCCTGGCGGAATCGAACCCCTGACCAGCACTGGTCGTCGCGCGCCCATACCGACCGAGCCCGACGACCACAAAAGATGGAGGCCTCGATCGTGCCATGTTACTAGAGGTTACCCCCCTACCTTAGGGACTGTAGTCTACCCCATTAACGCTCGTACAGGTTCCCACCATCCCCGCGGGCGCTCGCGTGGCCGGTACACATGGTACGCGACTGCAGCTTGGTCATGACAGAGAGAGGCGTGTGTCGAGACTCTGAGGATCGGCCACTGTGTCTCTTAGGATCCCCAAGGGGGATTCTGTAGGTCTCTCCCAAATGGTAGGTCTTTTACGAACGGAGGTCCACTAAGGAAGAACTCAACACAACTACCTTGACAGGCATCAACTCCCCACTAACTTCCGGAAACGAACTTCAAACTTAATCGTCCGCGGGAATCGAACCCCTGACCGCCGCGGGCGGCGCCATCGACCACCCGACACCGACAAAAGGTGGAGGCTCTCGACGGCCAGACTAGAGGTACCAACCATGGGCTTTCCATTAAGGTACACCACCTCCGGGGCGTGTACCGTACACTGTACGGTCACTGCCGCGGGGCTGGCGGACCGTCGCACTGTCTTGGATCAAGGGGTTCGTAGGTCTCTCCAAGGTTATCTTTTTCGAACGGAGAGTAAACTAGCGAACCCACAATCGAAGCTACGAAGCGCGCGGAGACACGAGCCCGGGGGCGCCAACCGAGCCAACCGAAGGAGCCGACGGCAGTCTGAGGTAACTAAGGGGACTACTCAGGATAGCTCACAGGTCCCACACCGCGGCGCTCCGTGGCCGTACACATGACGCGACTGCACTGGTCTGACAGAGAGGGTGTCGACTGGATGGCCACTGTGTCTCTTAGACCCAAGGGGATTCTGAGGTCTCCCAAAGGTAGGTTTTTTACGGAACGAGATCGCAACTAAGAAAGTAACCAACACACATCTCTTACACCTCATCAACTGCCCCTACTTCCAAGAACTTCACTGAAGGCCCGGCGACGACCTACCAGCCCAGGTGTCGCGCAACGCGCCCACCCGACAAAAGGAGAGGCTCCATCGTCATTTAAGGGACCTACCTCGTGAGTCCACCGCGCTCCGGTCCTCGCGCGCTGTGCGGAACTGGACCGATGATGTCTAGGATCCAGGGGGATTCGTAGTCTCCAATGGTAGGTCTTTTAGGATCCCCAAGGATAATCCCCCTTGAAGCTGCCCACAATCGAGAACTAAACTTAAGTCTCCCGCAACGACCTGCAGCCTGGTCGGCCCACAACCAGAACGATAAGATGGAGGTCGTCGGCGAAAGGGTCACCCTACCTAGGGCTGTGGTCCCCTACGGACACCACACCCGCGGGCGCGTGGCCGGACTTAGGACACTACTGCAGGGGAGCGTGCAACCTGAGGTCGCGTTCCAGATCCCCGGGGGTTCGGTCGCAAATGGTAGTCTTTTAGAGGGATCGCACTAAGGAGTACTACCAACCCCTTTACACGCCAAGGCCTACTTCCGAAAGTAACTTAAGCGGTCGCGAGAACCGACCCCATGGGCCGCCTACGCCGCCACACGCCCGACAAAAGGAGGAGACTCACTGTCTGGGGTTACCACCCTTGCTAGGTTAAGCTCACCGACAGGTCCCACAGTCCCGCAGTGCCGACCATGGTGCCAGGTCTACGACCCGATCCAGACCGGGCTCACTGTCCTCTAGTCCCCGGGACTGCTCCAAGGGTGGTTTACGACGGGCCGCAGCTAAGGAGATCAAGTCTCTTCAACGGGTGTTGAACGAGATTCAGACAGTTCTAGCCTAGTGGGGCGAAATCACTCCAAGCTTGTTCGGGCATGAGAGCCACCCACGAATGACGCCACCCTGCCCTCCTACGGTACCCCCACGACAGGACACCTCACTGCATGTCAGATCCCGCGGGCCTGGGCGTACACCATGGCTGGTCGTCCCACCACCGCGGCCGACCAGAGGATGGCCTTGTCCCATGTAGATGCGGTGTCCGCCAGGGATGTTACGGACCAAGGATCGATCTACCAAGTTCTAGTCACCGAGACCGA
>NW_028235898.1:0-5000 GCF_977035675.1 Penaeus japonicus | reverse complement strand
ATTCCCTTGCCCCAAAGTAAAATCCCGATTGAATCCATGGTAACGTGAATCTCGTCCTGTGTAG
Organism: Penaeus japonicus; assembly: GCF_977035675.1. Lineage (NCBI taxonomy): Eukaryota > Metazoa > Arthropoda > Malacostraca > Decapoda > Penaeidae > Penaeus > Penaeus japonicus. Next base: position 4,936 of record NW_028235898.1, on the reverse strand, counting down.
GGGTAGGCTGCCACCAGCTGATAAGGGATCAGCACCCGTGTATGTGCGAGACAGTCGAAGACGTGTAAAATGTATGTTATGTATGTGTATGAGTGTATGTCAGTTTGTATGTAGAAAGAAAGAGTTCCTACACAGGACATTGCCGAGCAGGCGTGGCTAGAGTCAGGCAAACATTCTTATTTCAGTGTTTTATCGATTGTCTTAAAAGATACATTTAAAAAGATATAAAAAGAAATAGTTCCGATCATCAGTTTATTATTATAAATATTCAAAACACAAAAGGTCTCTCCTCCTTCTATATCAAATATCTTTCCTTGGCCTGGCCATGAATTTCGCTATGGCCGCAACCCTTTAAAAACCATCTAAATACAATAATAAAATAGCAATAAAATTCAAAGAAAAACAACAAGTGTCAAAAGGACACTTGTTGTGAGCAGCGCTGTTGCCGAGCTAGTAGCTCATGTGCTAGAGGCTATCTGCTGGCGAATAACGCCTCGCAGGGGTAATATGGGCCTCTTTCCAGGGAGGGAGCATGTGGTAGGAGAGGTGAGTAGGTGGTAGCCCTCCTTCCAGGGAGGGAGTGAGTAGTAGGCCCTCCAGGGCAACGCCATCTCTTGGCGCCGCTTCCCCCTCGTGGCGACAAAGGGACACTCGTGTATATTCCCTGGAGGGATGGCTGGGGCGAAGTACATCACTACAACTCCTCCCCTCGAAGTTCATAGGCCGCTTTGCCAAGGCCTGTGGACTATACACAAACTGCAAAATAAAAAGGGGTTTTTACTGCCGAGCAATAGTAAAAAACATCATCCAGGCAAAAGAATAAATCTAAAAATATCAGATAAAAGGGAGAGAACCTACGACCTTAAGATAAAAACAAACAGCCGAAATATTAAAAAATAAATTTATCTAAAAATGGCAAAGAGAAAAACTAAAAACTTAAGGCTGAAACAAACAAAGTACACCAAACCTAAAACAAAAGCAAATCTTAAAATTAAACCTTAAACTTAAAAACTGTATAAAAAGAGCCAACAAACAATCAGGGATAACCCACTCTAAAACTACAACGAACGGCGAAACACTGTTAGCCCTTCTTTTAAAAGAGGACATAACCGTTCAGGGACCACCCACTAACACCTTACAGGGCGACATGCTTCCGGCCGACGTTTACGCCCTTTTGTCCTTGAAGACAGGGAACGACATCTAGGGACCAGACACTACTAACACCTTACAGGGCGAAACTTCCACGTTAGCCCTTCCTTAAAGACGATATCAGGGATAACCCACCAACACCTTACAGGGCGAAACTTCCACGTTAGCCCTTCCTTAAAGACGATATCAGGGATAACCCACCAACACCTTACAGGGCGAAACTTCCACGTTAGCCCTTCCTTAAAGACGATATCAGGGATAACCCACCAATCCCTTACAGGGCGAAACTTCCACGTTTTAATTTAGCCCTTCTTAATGTCTTCACGGGTACCGTGAAATAGAACAACAAATCATAACCTGGCAAGACGAGCAATGGCAGCAGTCTCACGTCTGAAAAAAGCTACACCATAGGAGGTCAATACCTACTGTAGGCAGTTGATCCTCGTTTTACTCCCGGTTACTAATACCAGGAACACCGTAAAAAGGAGCCATCAAACAGGGATAACCCACTGCCAACAGCTTACAGGGCGAAACTTCCACGTTAGCCCTTCCTCTTGTGACAGTCTCACTTCTAAAAAAAAATCAGTTACACTATAAAGGGTCAATATATCTTAAACCTTTCCATGGCATCTCGGGAAAGTATAGTTACTTCTGATCCAGTATCCACAAATCCTACAGCCGTTTGACCATTAATCTGTAAGTGTACTATGGGTCTCCCATGTTTTACTTGGCTACTCACGGGCATTACTAGTTCCTTGGGGTCCTCCGCCTGGAGTCGGAACCTCTTCGTCCCGGCGGGCCGCGAGAAAGGGACACCTATTGGCAAAGTGTCCTTCCTTCTTACACAGGAAACACCTCGTCAGTTGACGACTTCGACAGTCGGCTGTATCATGGGAGTCAGATTTGTGGTAAGAACAATACCTTTCAACGGGAGCTACTTGCCTTGGACGGAAACTTCTCCTTGGGTACTCAGGTTCACCTGCTGTCTCTGGGGTACTCACATTACCTTCACTTTCACCTTTTACACCAAATCCTCTGAGAAGCATCGACAATCTCCGACAATAAACCATCCTCTTTTAGGACTAAAGCTTCCCTCAACCAAAATGGCAAACCTCTTAAAAATAACCTCCTGATCAATTCGTCAGGATCCCCTATGGCTCCAGGATAATCATAAAAACCTTGGTATACATTACCCTCTAAAAGAACATAAAAATCAAGAGGAGCTTGATCGGACTTCAACTTATATCCTTCAAGTATTCTAAAAAAATCTGTGGCAGAACATGTCCCCCTGAATTTAACCCTTAACTTTACTTTAAACTCTTCCCAACTTAAAATTCTATCAAACAGGGGTCCATTGATTATCAAGTCTGCCGTTCCTCTGCACGAAGCCTTCGCCGCGCGAATATAGGCCGAATCAGTGGGAGGTCTAGTCAAGTTCTCAATGCTGCGGATCCAACTCTCCACTCGTGTTTGAATCGTCTTGTGAAGATTCTCCCGATGGACCTGCCTCTGGCTCACCAACTAACCCTCTCCGCAGCTTTCGTTTACCCATTACTTTTAATTAATGAATTAGACCTTGACCTAAACGAAAAATTACTGGACTTTTTAATCCCTGAAACAAACTTTAGCCCACACGAAAAGAAGTAACCTGACATAGAATTAATGCTTGCCTGAAACATTCAGATCCCACCGCTGATCACCAAGAATAAATAAGAGCTGTAGTGATTCCCCGAGACATTCCCTTGCCCCAAAGTAAAATCCCGATTGAATCCATGGTAACGTGAATCTCGTCCTGTGTAGGGGTAGGCTGCCACCAGCTGATAAGGGATCAGCACCCGTGTATGTGCGAGACAGTCGAAGACGTGTAAAATGTATGTTATGTATGTGTATGAGTGTATGTCAGTTTGTATGTAGAAAGAAAGAGTTCCTACACAGGACATTGCCGAGCAGGCGTGGCTAGAGTCAGGCAAACATTCTTATTTCAGTGTTTTATCGATTGTCTTAAAAGATACATTTATTACAAAAGATATAAAAGAAATAGTTCCGATCATCAGTTTATTATTATAAATATTCAAAACACAAAAGGTCTCTCCTCCTTCTATATCAAATATCTTTCTTTTGACCTGGCCATGAATTTGTCCTATGGCCGCAACCCTTTAAAAACCATTGAAAGACAATAAAAGTTCAATAAAATCAGAGAAAAACAACAAGTGCCAAAAGGACACTTGTTGTGAGCAGTGCTTTTGCCGAGCTTGTGGCTCATGTGCTAGAGGCTATCTGCTGCCGAAACACGGCCTCGCAGGGGTAATATGGGCCTCTTTCCAGGGAGGGAGCATGTGGTAGGCCCTCCTTCCAGGGAGGGAGTGAGTAGTAGGCCCTCCAGGGCAACGCCATCTCTTGGCGCCGCTTCCCCCTCGTGGCGACAAAGGGACACTCGTGTATATTCCCCTGGAGGGATGGCTGGGGCGAAGTACATCACTACAGTAGTCTCTGATCCATATGTCATGACGGGGAGGACATATTGGTCAACAATCTTTCTCTTTAGACATAGTGGCAGACGGCCTCGTAATATATATGTGTACCGAAGGCACTCCAACCTAGCCTGATTCGCCGTTTTATCTCGGCTTCGCAGGATGTACTCGTCTTGATGAGTTGCCCTAGGTATACATACTCGTTCACTGCTTCTAGTACCGTTTTTCGCCCCCCCTTTGGGGTGGGGGGGGGGAATTTGTATTTGCTTAAATGGGTTTCGACTGTGTGTGTGTGTGTGTGTGTGTGTGGTGTGTGTGTGTGTGTTGTGTGTGTTGATGTGTGTGTGTTGTGTGTGTGTGTGGTGTATATAAAGTATATATATATATATATATATTATATATGTATATTATTATATATATAGATAATTATATATTAATATTCTAACTACTGTATGCATATATATACATATATATATATATATATATATATATATATTATATATTATATATATAATTAATATTATATATATAATATGTATAAATATATACATATACAACATATACTCCCCCCCTCTTCTCTCTCTCTCTCTCTCTCTCCTTTCACTCTCTCTCTCTCTCTCTCTCTCTAGCTTCTTCATACTCATCAAATCTCTCTCTCTCTCTCTCTCTCTTCGCCTCTACTACTTACTCCTCACTCTCTCCCTCTCTCTCTCTCACTCACTCTTCCTCTTTCTCTCTCACTCTCTCTCTCTCTCTCTCTCTCTCTCTCTCTCTCTCTCTCTCTCTCTCTCTCTCTCTCTCTCTCTCTCTCTCCAACCACTTCCCTCTATCCTTCTTTCTTTCTCTCTCTCATCCTCTCCATATATGCATACACGTGTGTGTGTGTTTCTGTGTATGTGTATGTGTGCTTACATGCAAGTCAGTGTACATGACACGTGTCGCAGAAACTACAAATCCCCAGATGTAAAGGAGGGGGGAGGGGAGAGGAGGAGGGACACCCCCTCACCCTCCTCCTCCCCTCCCGCCCTTCCAGTGTCATGCAGAGATTGCAACATACGTCGTCTTCGCAAATAAGGAGAAAATACATCTTACACGTGCATTACTTTTTTTTCTTTCTTCATTTATTTATTTTTCGATAATATTATGGACAGGGACTCAAGGTCGTAAACAAAATGCCATGACGTTTGCATGGCTTCCTCTTGGGTTTATCTTGCATGACGGGGCAATTTTTTTAAAAGACGTGTCGTATATTATAATAACAGTGATGATAAGAGTGACAAAAACAATAACAATGACATGTATGATAATAATGGCAA
>NW_028235896.1:2500-7500 GCF_977035675.1 Penaeus japonicus | reverse complement strand
GTTGTGATATATATGTTGTAATTTTTGTTTTGAAAGAAAGAGTGTTTAAATAAATTAGGGCCCCTTGTTCGAAAATTTTTATTATTTGTAAACCTTTTTATAGTAAAAGAGAGAGAGAGAAAAGACAAGGGGAACCCCGGGCCGCCGGAAAAGAGATAGCTGACTGAAGGGTAACGATTTAAAAACGAAGGAGAGAGAGAGAAAGAGGAAGGGAGAGAAAAGAGAGAGAGAAAGACAAGAGGGGAAAATAGGCTGGGCCGGGGAGAGAGAAGGAACGAGAGAAAAACTAACAGACGACTGGAAAAGAAAAAGGATGACAGAGAGATAGAGAAAGGGCCCAAAAAATACATATTCATAATACTGGGGACGATTTAAACAGCATCCCCAATAAACATAAAGTTATGCAAATGTAAAAAACAAAATTTCCCTAACTGAAAACCTGTTTAGGAAAGTTGGGCTTTGTGTGTGTGTTGGTTGGTGGTGAAATTTTTGTATATGTATTATTTTTTTTTCAATTTTGTTTATATGCTTGAGTCTCATGTGGGGCAAAATATACACACACCACACCAAAACCCACACACACCCCACATACACACACCAAAAAAAAACACACAAAAACACACACAAACCCCAAAAAACACACACCGCAAAGCCCCACACCACACACAAACCCCACACACATACACTTATATATACATATAATTTTTATTTTTTAAAATATATATTTTAAAATAATTTTTTATATATATTTATGTTCATATACAAAACAAAAAAACACACAAACAAAACAACAATCAAACACCACACACCACCAAAACCCCCACACACACCACAAATACACACAAACACACTCAAAAAACACCACAACACACACCCCACACACCCAAAAAACCACACACACCCCACACACACACACACACACACACCCCACACACACATTTTTTGTTTATTTTTATATATATTTTTTATATATATATATATTATAATATATATATATATTTTTACCCACATATATATATAAAATATATTTTTTATATTTTTATTTATATATATATAAAATATATATTTTATTTTATATTAACAATTTTTATATAATAATTATATATATAATATATATTTTTTATTATTTTTATATTTAATATATAACCCTATATAAAATTTTTATATATATTTTTATATTTTAATATATGTTTATATATATTATATATTTTAGATATTAGGTATAGATAAAGAATTTTATTGTTTTGAGTATATATTTAAATAAAAATATATATAAAATTTTTTTTATTATATTTTTTATGTGTGTGTGTGTGGGGTTGGTGTGTGTGGTGGGTGTGTGTGGAATAATATTTTATATTATATATTTTATATATTTATTTTTAAAATTATATATTTTATATATTTTTATATATACATTTTATATTTTTAAAAGTGTGTGTGTGTGTGTAATTATATGTTATATATATATATACATTTATTTATTTTTAAATATTATTTATTTATATAAAATATATTTTATATATTGTTTTTTTAAGACCCAAAGGGGCAAATAGGGCTGGTTTCCGAAAAGGAAAACGTGGGTAAAAAAAAGAACCCTTAAGTGAATGAGGAGGGGAGTGAGAGGGGAAGAAAGAGAGAGAGAGAGAGAGAGGGGAGGGGGAGGGAGGGGGGAAAGGGAGGGGGGGAAAGGAAAGGGAACAGAGGAAAAAAGAGAGAGAAGATTTGGAGGAGGGGGAAAGAGAAAGAGAAAGAAGAGAGAGGAGGGGTGTGTGGGGGGGGGGAGAAGGAGGGTTAGAGAGAGAGGGGGGAGGAAAGACGGAGACTAGAGACAAAAGAGAAAGAGGTGGGGGGGAAAGGGAAAAAGGGGGACAGGGGAGAGGAGGGAAGGGGGGGGAAGAAAAAAGAAGGAGCATAAGTAGAGAGGGGAGGGGGTGGGGGGAGAGAGGGGAGAAAGAGGAAGAGAAGAAAAGGAAAGAGGTTAGAGAGAGAGGAAAGGGGTGGGGGGGGAGAGAGAAAGAAGGAGAAGGGGAGGGAGGGGAAAGGGGAAAGGATGAGAGAAAAGAAAAATAATAGAAAGAGGGGAGAGAAAGAAGGAATAGTTTGATAGAAAAGGAGAGAAGGAGAGAAAGAAAAAGAGAGAAAAGAGAGATTGAGAGAGAGATAGGAGAAAAGAGCGAGCAAAAAGGGGAGGAACCCAGAGGGTAAAAAGGTGACTCCCAAGGAAAACCCGGTGTTCCCCAATTTCCTATGATACGTTTCAAGATGTTTGGCTTTTTGCTTTATCGGAATCTTAAAAAGCCGTCAAAAAAAATTTATTTTTTCTCCCCTTTTCTTCTCTCTCTTCTCTCTTTATTTTCTCTTCTTTTCTCTCTCTTTCTCTTTTATTCTCTTATCTTTCCCTTCCTTTTTCTTCATTTCACTTTTTCTTTTCTTCTCTTATCTTTCCTTCTTCTCTCTCTTCTCTCTCTTTGTTCCCCTCTTTCTCTCTCTCTCCTTCTCTCTCTCTCTCTCTCTCTCTCTCTCTCTCTCTTCCTCTCCCCTCTTTCTGTTGTGTGTTTGAGGTTTGTGGGGTTGTGTGGGGTGTGTGTGTGTGTGTTTTTAGGGCGTGAAATACATGAAATCCCTTTTCTATTAGTTTAAAGATGGAATTTTTTTATATACACAGTATAGAGATCAAACCCTTTTGGAATATCATTCACATTTAGAAGTACGTAAGATTATAGACAATAACCGTTTTTTTAAACCACTAACTCAACATATGTCCCCACCATATCACTCCGGGTTGTTGTGTGCAAGAAAAATATATTTATCCCCAACGAAAAAAAAAAAAAACCTCTTAAAACCCAAAATTTAAAAATTTCTTTTTCTTTTTTAATCACCCCCTTCAAAAATTTAAATAAAAAATTTTTTAAACCCCCCCATTACCATTTTTAAAATTTATCAAATTATAAAAAATTTGAACCGAAGGAAAAACCTTTGTAAAAATTGGAAAAGGGGGGTCGAAACCTTTATCGTCTTTAAAATACTTTAGTAAGTGCGGCATTTTTTTTTTTTCCCCTTTTTTCTTATTCCCCCCTTGATTATCCCCTAATTGGGAACCCCACTAGTTGCGTGTTGTGTGGGGGGTGTGTGTGTGTGTGTGTGTGTGTTGTGTGTGTGTGTGTGTGTGTGTGTGTGGTGTGACTGTGTGTGTGGTTTACATTACATATATACTCTCTATTTATATATATATATATTCTATAGCATCACGCTCGCCAGACTGTATACTATATATCCAGATATACCTACATATATATATTACATATCCCTACATATTACCTATCGTGTGTCTATTGTCCACTGTCGACTGATATAGTACTTTATATATAGCTAGCATATATTCTGTGTATGTATATGTATATACTATATGCCCATGACCCACTATTATATATCTATATATATATTTATATCTTATATACATACATATATATATATATATTTATAATATATTTGTATAGATATATTTATATATATATATATCGGTGTATGTATATGTCTATATATATATTTTTAATATATATATAATCTATATCATTATATATATATATATATTTGTATGTATATTTATATTTTTTTATATTTATAAATTATATATATATTTTTATATATATATGTATGTATGATTTATATTTATGATATATATATATATATTTTGTATATATATAGATATGTATATATATATACATATACATAACTCACGGATATATAAACCTCGGTAACCTGATTGGGACTTGAATAGTTGAATTCCGTTGCTGGCGAGCGCTCGCGGGAATTGTCCCGTTAAAATTCGCTATCACTGCTCTGCTAAGAGCATAATAGGTTAATTTCCATGACGTTCTCATAGGGCGTCTGGTTGGACAATCTTTTAGCGGGTCGAGTAGCCGATCGGTATCACCACCGTACCTGTCAATCTTACGCGCAGGTTCGAGTTCTGGTCGGGGGAGGTAATATTTGTATATATATTAAAATGCGTTACGGCTTCTACAATCTTCTCTCCTATATTAGTTTGTTTGTATTACATATATTTTTATTATATTTATATATATATATATTTTTATATATATGTTGTATATACTATATTTACATTTATTAATATATCATTTATCATATTTCAATATATATAAAAATTTATATATATATATATATATAATATATATATTATATATATATATCTTTAATATATATATATAGCCAGATCCATTTTAATCTTAGTACACCACCTGAATTTAAGCCAAGTACACCCAGCCATGATCTACTTAACATCAGTACACCCAATTGCCATGAGTTATCCTAGTACACTATGTAACTTCCACTCATTTATTCATGATGGAAATTTCCAGCAGCTAGATTTTATTCTGAAACTTTGTTCCCTTTTTTTTTAGTTTTTATAGTTAAAAAGGGAAATTTCTTGTATTAACATGGGTGTGATTTTTTTTTTTTTTTTTTAGAGTTGTTGTATTTTTTTAACCCTGTGATTAAGCTCATATTTCAACATTTTGTAGGTAATGAAACAAAGTTCTTAAATCGGCCCATTCCTTTATCCTCCTATTAAAAGAATATCTTTTAGTTTCTGTATACAATAGAACACAGCTAAAAAAAAAAAAAAAAAATGAATAAGGCATTCATCTTCGTGGCTCAAAAAAAATACTCATTAAAGTGCTTCAGGAGAGAATAAACAGCACTTTTTTTTTTTTTTTTTTTTTTTTTTTAACGTGTATTAATATTTGTGGCTCATTTACAACCAAAGGTACTTGTTAACGCAAACATTTTCCACACGTGATACGCATTTAAAATCAGGCAATCTTATCAAATTAAAATGAGCAATAGTTGTTAAAATTCAATCCATACGGTATACGAAACCAAACAATACTAATACTTTCCTTTCGCTTTGACAGCATTGGAGTTAGAGCATTACAAATCGACGTTTGAACAAATAAAATGTATTTGCCGTGTGTGCTGTT
>NW_028235895.1:0-9652 GCF_977035675.1 Penaeus japonicus | reverse complement strand
ATAATATATATATATATATATTATATATATATATATATATATTATAATATATATATATATAATATAATATCTATCTATATATATATATATCTATATATAATATATATAGATAAATATATATATATATATACACATGACACACACACACACACACACACACACACACCCAACCCACAACACACACACAAACACACACACACACACACAATAAGATATATATATATATATATATTATATATATACATATATACATATTTGTGTATATATATATCAATATAATATCTATAATATATATATATATATATAATATATATATATATAACATATATCCATATTTGTGTATATATAATATAATATATAAATATATAAATATTTATAGATATATATAAATATATATAATACAACTATTAGCATACATTACATACATACATACTTACATACATACTATATATATAATATTATATAATAAATATATAATATAATATATATATATATATATATTTACACACAATATGTAAATATGTAATATATATATACAAATATATACATAAATATATATATAATATAATATATAGATATTATATATATATATAATATATTCTAATATATATATATATATATATCTATATATATATTATTTATCAATAAAATCACCATCCTCATTGTCATCATCATTATTACTATTATTATTATCATTATCATTACTACCCTTGCTATTATATTTTTGTTATTACTGTCATTGTCAACATTATCATAACCATCACTACTAGCATTATCATCATCATTATTATCCTCTTTATCATCATCATTACCATCATTATTGTCTCTGGCACACAATCTAAATATTTCCATTTTAATCTATGTTAGATTTTTTCTCCAAAGTGGTCGTGTTCACAAAGGCTGTGTGGAGATTCTTATAAAGATATAAGATAATAAATATGACAAGGAAATTATAAGATGAAAGTAAGAACACGGAATTTGCAAGTGTAGAGGCATGCACACACACACACACACACGTACGCACACATACACGCATTTATAAATTTATACACACACACACACACACACACACACACACACACACACACACACACACACACACACACACACAACACACATATATATATATATATATATATATATAATTTTATATATATCTGTGTATTTATTATTTGTTATATATATATATATACGTATTATGTAAGATATGTATAATTTACATATATATATATATATATTATATATATATATTAATATTATATATATATTTATATATATATCATTTATCAATAAAATCCTCATCCTCATTATCATCATTATTATTACTATTATTGTCATTATCATTATTACTATCATTATCATCATTATCATTACTATCCTTACTATCATAATTTTGTTATTACCATCATTGTCATCATTATCATCATCATCACTACTAGCATCGTTATTATCATTATTATCCTCTTTATCATCATCATTACCATCATTATTGTCTCTGGCACACAATCTAAATATTTCCATTTTAATCTATGTTAGAATTTTTCTCCAAAGTGGTCGTGTTCACAAAGGCTGTGTGGAGATTCTTATAAAGATATAAGATAATAAATATGACAAGGAAATTATAAGATGAAAGTAAGAACACGGAATTTGCAAGTGTAGAGCCATGCACACACACACACACACATACGCACACATACACGCATATATAAATTTATTTTATATATTATATATATATAATATTATATATAAATATATATATATTTATATATATTAATATAACTATATTTGCATATATATGCATTATATATATATATATATATATTATATTTATATATATATATATATATATATTAATATATATTATATTTATATATATTGCGATATATATATGTAATATATTATATTTATATTTAATATATATATATTCTATATATATATATATTGTATTATATATATATATATATATATATATATATGTATGGTAGTGCGTGTGGGTGTGTGTGTTGTGGGTGTGTTTGTGGGGTGTGGGTGTGTTGTTGTGATGTGTTGTGTGGTTGGTGTGTGTGTGTGTGTGTGTGTGTGTGTGTGTGTGTGTATACATATACATATATAAAGAGAGATAGAGAGAGATTTACATGAGCATATGCACATACAAGTATGCAAATTCATGAACGCAATCGCACTCACATAAGCATTTAAACATGCACTTACAAAAGAACACATTATCATACGCACACAAACAAAACAAACACTCAACCAATATAACACAATTAAACAAAACTACAAACACACACACATAGGGCACACAATCCTAAACACATAACCACAACTACACTCAAACAATCCCAGAAAACAAACAAACAAACACACACACATACACACAGAAACAACCCACCAAAACAAACACAAACAACCCCTAAAACAAACACAAACACCCCCCCTCCAAACACACACATACACAAACAACCCTTCCCTCTCTCTCTTCCTCTCTTCTTCATTTTCTAATCTCTTTTCTTCTTCTCTCTCTTTCTCTCTATTATCTAAACAAACACACTCACAAGCAACCCTCCCCCAAACAAACAAACACAAATAACCCCCAAACAAACACACAAACAACCCCCCCAACACACACACACGAACAACCCTCCCCAAAAAACAAACACCCACATAAACAACCCCCAAAACACACAAAACAACCCCCAAACAAACAAACAAACACACAAACAACCCTACCCCAAACAAACACCCACACAACCAACTCCCAAAACAAACAAACACACAAACAACCCTACCCCAAACAAGAACACAAACAACCCCCAAACAAACACACAAACAACCCTCCCCCCAAAAAAAACAAAACAAAAAAAAAAACACACACACACACCCACAACCAACCCTCCCCCAACACACACAAACAAACAACGCCCCCAAAACACACACACAAACAAACAACGCCCCCAAACCAAACCCAACCCAACCCACAGAGTCTTCGAGGGCGTACGCCAGCAAAGTCCAGTCGAGAAAGTATCTTTAATAATCAACTTTTTTCCCCCGCGACAGTAAACGATTTCTGACTCACATATAAGGTCGACTGACCGATACTGGCGTGTGTGTGTGTAGCCCCCGCGCCTACTAGGGGCTACTTATCATAGCCAACGTGTTCTACATGCTTGATTATTGTTCTTATTTTGAAGTTATCATCTTCTTTTTCTTCTTCTTCTTCTTCTTCTTGCATGGACTAGCCAGCGGAGTGGAGAGATGCCCGTTAATGGTTTGATGCTTGGTGTTATTATTGTTGTTGTTTTTGTTGTTGTTGTTGTTGTTGTTTTTGTTGTTGTTGTTGTTATTATTCTTTTTATTGTGGTTATTAGTTTTATCGTTATTTTAATTGGTGTTGTTGGTTTCATCAATATAATTTTTGTTAATGTTATTATTATTATTAAAATCACCATTATCATTATCAATGTTATCATTACCATTATTATTATTATTTTGATTATCATTATCATCACAATCACCATCATCATTATTATTATTATCATTGGTATCATTATATTTTTATAGTATTACTAATATCAGTGATTTCATCCTTATCAATATAAACAAAATATATTTTCTTTCTTTCTTTCTTTGTTTCCTCTTTATTTGTTTATTTGTCTTTCTTTCTATATTCCTCTATCTAATTATCATCCTTTCCTCTCTACGTCATCTTTATCCCCTTTTGCTATCTTTCTCTCCTTCTTATCACGATGTCCATCTAAATGAGGATTCATTTTTCCTTTTTTTTCAATTGCACATCATTGCTTTTATTGCATGCACGATTAACGCTCTCATTTGCTTATCATAATTCATCATAGTGTTTTGGGTGTATTTTTTTTTTTCTCTCTTTTTCTCTTCTCTAACTTATTAAGTAGATGTGTGAATGAATTGATGGAAGGAATAAAGAAGAAAAAAGAAAAGAAAAGAAAAGAAAATTGAAAGAAAAAATGAAGAAGGAAAGAAAGAAAGAAAGAAAAGAAAAGAAAAGAAAATTGAAAGAAAAAATGAAGAAGGAAAGAAAGAAAGAAAGAAAATGTAAGTATGTATGTACGTATGTATCTATGTACGTATGTACGTATGTATGTATGTACGTATGTATGTATGTATGTATGGTTGGAATGTTATGGGATGGGATGGATGGATGGATGCGATGGATGTATAATGTATGTATGTATGTATTGGTCCATATATGTATGGTATGTATGAATGCATGCATGTACGCATATACGTATGTATGTATGTATGTATGGTGCGCTATGTAATGTAAAGTAGTGTCGTATGCTATGTATGACATTTAACCTATGACAATGTATGTATGTTATATAAAAATACACCAATAGACAAATAGTAAACTTAAATGAATCTAGAAATAGGGGGAATAAAAAGAATATATATAAATAGATGGATTCAAACGTGGACAAATAGATGCACATACCACCACAGCCATATCAGTAAAGAAAAACAAACAAACAAACAAAGGAAGACACACCTGCAAAGATTCCCTCAAGAAAGACTTCATAAAACCAGTCATTTGTTTGTTTTTTTCTTTCTTACACTCTCTCAAAGTACTACTTGCACGCGGACACACTTTCATACTTAAAATTGCGATTATTTGCATAATTCTCCCCTCGAATCTAAGTGCATTTACATTGTAGATGTCATGCAGGCGGAGTTGCACCGAAGAATGCAATCACTTAGCATCATCAGCATTCAAGAAAAACGACTTAATTCACACCTAGAGTCAGTTTAAAAAAAAGAAAGAAAATAAAAAGCAAAAAAAAAGAAAAAGAAAAAAAAAAGCAAAAAAAAAAAAAAAAAAAAAGCAAAAAAAAAAAAAAAAAAAAAAAAAGAAACGAACTCGGTAACAATTACACCCCCCTCCCTCCCTCCCTCTCCATGCGCTCCCCTGGCTCACGCTGGGCGGCTTACCGACCGTAGCTCCCTTGGGGGGGTGGGGGGTGGGGGGGGGGGGGGTGGGGCCTTCTCCTTGCGGGCCCACTAGCGGGGGGCCCAAAGTCGGACCCCTTGCGCCCCGCTTTGCACCCGGACTCCTCCCTCCCTTTTCTCCCTACCCTACCCCCCCCCATCCCCCCCCCCCCCCCCCCACCCCCCCCCCCTACCCACCCCCCCCCCCTCCTCTCCTCCCCCCCTCCACCCCCCACCCCCGCCCCCCCCTCCCTCCCTACCCTAAACCACGCACAACCCCCGCGCCGCGAACCCGATCAGTCGATTAATCCGGATCACCCGAACTCGGGAACCGGAAATATCAGCGATATATTTCAGCCCGGAATTCACAGTGTTTTGGCGCCGGCGGGCGGGGAAGAACGCGGGGGACGGCGGCGGGGCGGGATCAGCTGTTGGCGGCGGAACCTGCCTCCGCATGACCTTATTTGGGCAACAGCTGGGCATCATGGACCGCAATTCATCCATCGTTGTACTTCCTCTTGTAAGTGATATTACCGCTACTTTACGTGTTTTCTCGTTCACCCACCATACCTCTTGCCTGCCCTCCCTGTCCCTCCCCCTCTCTTCACCCTTTTGTTTGAGCTCCCTCCCTACCACCCCCTCCCCTCTTTCTTCCTCCCAACCCCCACATCCTCCCACGCCATCCTCCCCTTCATGCCCTTCCTAGAGGGGGGGGGGGGGGGGGGGCGCCCCGCTCTCACCTTTGCCACCCTCCCTCCCGCCCATTGACTCTTGCGCTCACCGTCCCCTCCCTCCTTCCTCCCACCCACCCTCCCCCTTTCTCACCCTCGCACCCTCCCTCCCCCTCTCTTCTTCCTCCCACCCCCCCTCCCTCCCTTCCTCCCCCTCTCTTCTTCCTCTCTTCTTCCTCCTCCCACCCTTCCTCCCCCTCCCTCCCTTACTCCCGCCTCTCCTCTCCCTCCTTTCCATTTTCTCCCAACCTTCCTCTCCTTTCCTTCCTCCCTCTCTCTTCTTCCTTCCTCCCTCCCCCTCTCTTCCTCTTCCCCTTTCCTCCATCCTCCACCTCCCTCCCACCCTCTCCTTCCCTCCTTCCTCACTCCCTCCCTCCCTCCTTCTCTTCCTCCTCTTCCTCCGTATCTCCTCCTCCCTACCTCCCTACCTCCTCCTCCGTGTCTCATCTTCCTTCCCTCCTTCCTCCCTTATCTCCCTCCTCCTTATTTCCGGGTGAATTTTCCCCATTTTCTTATTTTTCTTTTTTTCCCTATTGGCTCTTCTACTTCCTCCCCACTTTTCCCCTCATTCCCCCCTCAACCACCACCTCTCACCCTTTCCCTTCCCTCCAAACCCCTCTCCCTTCTCTCCCTTCCCTCTTCTTCTCCCTCTCCCTTCCTCCCCCTCTCCCCCTTCCACAACCTCTCCTCCAAACCCTCCCCATTCCCCTCTTCCCCCCCTCCTCCCTCTCCCTTCTGCCCGCCCTCACCCCCCAGAGTCAAAGGAAACCAGCAAAAACAGCAAAGCAACCCCCCACCCCAGCAACTTCCCCCCTGCCCAGCAAAACACCCCCACCCCCCACCCTCACCCCGGGTGCATCTCACAAACCGCAACCCTACCTCCCCCTCCCCCTCCCCCCGCATAACCAAATACGTCGACCGAATGGCGTGGCTGACCGCGAAAAAGAAAGAGGAGAGAGAGAAAAAAAAAGTAAAAAAGAGAGAAAAAAAAGAAAGAAAGAGAGAGAAAAAGAAAAGAGAGAGAGAGAAAAGAAAGAAAGAAAGAGAGAGAGAAAAAAAATAGTAAGAGAGAAAGAGAGAGAGAGAGAGAGAGAAAGAGCGAAGGGATGTAGACCCCCCCGGAGAGAGAGGAAAGGAGAGAGGTGGGAAGAGAGAGAGATGAGAGAGAGAAGAGAGAGAGTTGAGAGAGATTGAGAGGAGAGAGAGAGAGGAGTGTAGGAGAGAGAAGGTTGAGGAAGAGACTGGTGAGATTGATGGGTGGGAGAGAGGAGTGGAGGAGAGCGGAGGAAGGAGAAGAGAGAGAGAAGGGGAGTCGTAGAGGGATGGAGATGGAGGGCGGGGGAGAGGAGGTGGAGAGAGAGATATGAAGGAGTGAGAGGGAAGAGATGACGAGGAGGGAGAGTTGGGGAGAAGAGAAGATGAGATGAGAGAGTGGAATTGGGGAACGGGAGGAGAGAGAGGAGGGGGGAGATGCGAGAGGAAGTGGAACTCGAGAGGACGGAGAGGATGAGATGCGAGAAAAGCCGCATATCTGTCATCATAGCTCAGTCCACAATAGGGGGGGAAGGAGATTGGGGGTGGGGGAATTAGGGGAGGGGATTGAGGGAGGGGGATGGGGGAGGGAGATTCTGGAGGGGGGATGGGGAGGAGGTATTATGTTAGAGAAAAGAGGAGAGGTAGGGGGAAGAGTTGAGTGGAAGGCTAGTGGAGGGAGGGGGAGTGGGGCCGGGGGGGGCTGGGGGTGGGGATGGTGGGTGTTCTGTGTTGGGCGCGGTGTGGGAGGGGAGGTGGTGGGGGAGGGCGAGGGGTGGCAAGGAAGAGTAAGGAGGGAAGAGAAGAAGAGGTAGGTAGAAGGAGAAGAGGTATGGAAGGGGGAGGAGAGGGGGAGGGGGTTTTTAATTTTTATAAGATGGCTGGGGGTGGGGTAAGAGGCGGGGGATGAGGAGGAGGGGGATTGGGGATGGAAGATGGGGGAGGGAGATTGGGGAGGGGGGACTGGGGAGAGGTATATTGGGAGGTGAGGGTTTGGGGGTGGGAGATGGGGGGAAGGGGGTGAGGGATAGGGAGATGGGGATGGGGAAGGGGATAGGGGGTGACTGGGGAGAGGTATATTGGGAGGTGAGGGGTTTTTTTTTTTTATGGGGGTGGGTATGTGGGGGTGGGAGATGGGGGGAAGGGGGTGAGGGATAGGGAGATGGGGATGGGGAAGGGGATAGGGGGTGAGGGTGAGGGAGAGGGGAATAAACGAGTTGGGGTGAAGGAGAGGAAGAGGGGGATAGAGGAGTTGAGGATGAATCTCTCTCTCTCTCTCTCTCTCTCTCTCTCTCTCTCTCTCTCTTTCTCTTCTCTCTCCTCTCTTCTCCCTTCTTTCTCCTACCTTATTCTTTCTTTCCCCTTTTTTCCATCTCTCCCTTCTCCCTTTTCTTCCCTCCTCCTCTCACTCCTTTCCCTCCATCTCTCATCCTCCATACTCCTCCTTCCTCCACCCTCCTCCATCCTCCCTCTTTTTTCTCTCATCCTCCTTCCTCTTTCCTTCCCTCTTATCTCTCCCTCCCTTCCTTCCCTTCCTTCCCTCCCTCCTTCCTTCCTTTCCCTACCCTCCTTCCCTCCCTTCCCTACCCTCCCTTCCTTCCCCTCCTTCTCCCTCCTTCCCTCCCTCCCTCCTTCCCTCTTTCTTTTCCACCTCCCACTCTCCTTTCTCCTTCCCTCCGCCTCCCTCCTTCTCCCTCCCTTCTCCCCCCTCCTTCTTCTCCCTCCATCCATCCCTCCTTCCCTCCCTTAAAAAAAATAAAAATAAAAACATATCTTACTCTCTACTTTCTGTACGTCTCTCTCTCTATCTCTCCTTCCCATCTTCTCATTCTCATTCTATCTCTTCCTGCGGGGAGAAACATTACAATAAATCTCCTATTTTCACGCCTGCCAGCTTTCCCTATTATACAAAACCAGTTTAAGTGCGATTGTGGCAAATTTGGTTAATGTAATGCCCGACGTTATGAATTTGTAATATTTATGGAAATAGCCAGCGGGACACGCGCGCACTCACATAGATACACATGCATACACACTCATATGCTCATATACACACGTACATGTATGTAAATATACAGAAAGACACTTACGTGTATACATGTATGTGCATACACAAGTATCTCTCTTCCTTTCTTTCTTTCTCTCTCTCTCTCATATATATATATATATATATATATATATAATATTATATATATATATATATATATATAGATATATATATGTATATATATATATATTAATCTATATTATATATCTTATATATATATATATTATATATAGTTATGTATATATAAATATATATATATAATATATCTTATTATATATATATATATATCTATTTATATATATATTATAACACACCACACACACACCAACACTACAAAACACAACACACACACACACACACCACACACATACATTACACACGCATAATAATATAATATATATATTATATATATATAATAGAATATATATATATATATATATATATTTATACATATATATGCTTTTCTGTACTGTGTTATCATTCGTGTGTGTGTGTGTGCGTGTGTGTGTGTGTGTGGGCGTGTGCATTTCTTTTGACGGGAATCAGTATGCTTATCCTATTGTATGCCATCATCATTGAGATTGATATTTTAAGCATAATCACTTTATTATCCCTTTGTATCGTTCTCATTATTAATTCACTCAATTTATTCTTTTTATTATCTCTATATTACACTATCATTATCGCCAGTATTACTCTCATTATCATCAGTTCTTCTTGAATTGATAAATTTTGAGATTGGTATTAAGCAAATCAGTGAGAGCGAGAGAGAGAGAGAGAGAGAGAGAGAGAGAGAGAGAGAGAGAGAGAGAGAGAGAGAGAGAGAGAGAGAGAGAGAGAGAGAGAGAGAGAGAGAGAGAGAGAGAGAGAGAGAGAG
>NW_028235894.1:17500-27500 GCF_977035675.1 Penaeus japonicus | reverse complement strand
ATATATATATATATATATATATACATTAATATATATATATATATATATATATATATATATATATATATATATAATATATATATATACATTAATATATACATATATATATACATAATCAAAATAAATAAAAAATCAGAATCACAGATAAAAATAAATACTCGAACACAACCTCTCCAACAAAAATCAAGAAGGACAAAATTGACAAAATACCATAAAGTGAATCGCTAACTACCGCCTAATAATTCCTGAAATCTGATCTCATAATGCGAAGCTGAACTAATTAACGCGCGATTCTCCCTCTAGCGTGAAACAGACCAACTAATGAAGGTGTTGTTGTCCGGAGTGTAGATAATGTCTTTGTTGACTCTTTTTTTTTTGGGGGGGGGAGGGGAGGGGGAGAGGGGAGAGGGGAGGGGAGGGGAGAGGGGGTCTGATATCAAAAGAGATCTTCCTCTTTCTTCAAATAACGAAACTAAAGGAAGTATAGTTGTTCGAAGATGATATGTAATTTTTATTTTTTTCATTAATTATTATTATTATTATTATTATTATTATTTGTGTGGAGGAGGGGGGAGGGGGGTTCATCGACATTAGCTTGTAACGCTAAATTTCAAGCAAAGCCTACTTTTAGGATGAAAAATGTACTTCAATTAATATCACTGTTTATAAACTGTTCAGTAAATTTCTTTTTCGTTTTGGAGGGAAAAATTCAGCGGGGTCGGTTACACCACTAAAATCAAAACAAATCCTTCGTCCATTCATAAACGTACTAGGAGTAAAAAAATAAGACGAATTTTGAACGTAGATCGAATATGAAGGATGAAGTGCGATATAGATGATTAAATTATGGATATTAAAGAAAGAAGAGATGGAAGAGTAGAGAATATCGATAAAAAAATATATAAAATAGAAAAGAAATAAACTTAAGAAAAGGGATTCTGATTTGACTCTCCGGTAGGCTTTTGTTTTTCTTTGACGTAAAAAAAAAAAATACTTTGGAAACTTCAAAGCCAGCAGATTTAAGTTTATGCTTTCAAAGTGTATCGGGGATTTAAACTTTATGGATATGAAAGGCCTCCTTTTTCAACGCCAAAACTCGAACAAAAGAAAATGCAGCAAATGGAAAATATGTTTGTGTTATGGCACAAAACACACGCATTTGCACAGGCACATAGATGCAGTCCTGAATTTGCATTAATAATAGAATATATTAAGGTCATACAAACGTGCAAACTTCAGAGACGTATAGACACAATTGTATGTAAAATATGCGAATACATAAACAATGTTTGACAAACAAATGTACGGATAATATTGCCAATATATCATATAGGCAAATATATGTACAAAACACGGCTTGAAAAGACACACGCACACTTTCTTTCAACCGCCCACACACCAGAAAATACTCTGTCCCCATAAATCTATCTTTCTCACACAGACACACTCTCTCTCTCTCCATTCCTTCCTTCCTCCCTCTCTCCCTCTCCCTTCCTCCATCCCTCTCCCTTCCTCCCTTTCTCTCCCTCTCCCTTCCTTCCTCTCCTTCCTTCCCTCCCTCTCTTTCTCTCCTCCCTCCTTCCTCCCTCCCTCCCTCTCTTCCTTCCTCCCTCTCCTCCTTCCTCTCCCTCCCTCCCTCCCTATCTTTCTCTCCTCCCTCCCTCCCTCCTTCTCCCTCCCTCTCTCCCTCTCCTCCTCCCTCCCTCCCTCCCTCCCTCCCTCTCCTCCTTCCTCCCTCTCCTCCTTCCTCTCCCTCCCTCCCTCCATCCCTCCCACCCTCTCCCTCCCTCCCTCCTCTCCCTCCCTCTCACCTCCTCCATCCCTCTCCCTCCCTCTCCTTCCCTCTCCCTCTCTCCCTCCCTCTCACACACACACAAAATTCAGCCGTAATACGATATAAAGATTAATGTGCGTGCAGTCGTTGGCCGTTGATTATGCGTAAAACACAAGCCATGTTTCCCTCAC
The DNA here is from genome assembly GCF_977035675.1 of Penaeus japonicus. Lineage (NCBI taxonomy): Eukaryota > Metazoa > Arthropoda > Malacostraca > Decapoda > Penaeidae > Penaeus > Penaeus japonicus. The sequence goes on along the minus strand of NW_028235894.1, from coordinate 25,535 downwards.
TCTTCGTTACGTAAGTCTGGGGGAAATATATATGTATCTGAAGTCTTTATTTGTTTGTTTGTTTGGTTTGTAGATACGTGTGTATTGTTACAGTTATTGAAATTGATTTGAAAACACACACTCACACACTCACCCCCTTCCCCCCCTCCCCCATCCACCCCCTCCCCCATCCATGTCCCCCCATAAACTCATACATTCACTTCCCCTATCCACACACCCCTTGTCTCCCCTCCCAGTACACCCATATCCTCCCCCCCCCTTATTCCCCACACCCATAAACCCATACAAACCCCACCTCTCCTCCTTGATACCCCCCCTACACCATACACCCCCTCCCCATCCACACCCCTTTCCCCTACTATCCACATTCGCTAACCATACATCCCCTCTCCCCCCACGCCCCTCCTCCCTCTCCCCTCTTCCCCTTTCCCCATACACTCCCCCCCTTCTTACACACACACACACCCTCCCCCTCCACCCTCCTCCCTCTCCCCTCTCCCACTTCCCCCTCTCCATACACACCTCCCCCATCCACCCCCCTCCCTCTCCCCATACACCCCCTCCCCCTCCCCTCTCCCCCTCCCCATCCACTCCCTCCCTCTCCCCATACATCCACCCCCTCTCCCACCTCCCCCTCCCTCTCCCCATACATACACCCCCTCTCCCAGCTCCCCCTCCCCATCTACCCCCATCCACCCCCTCCCCCACACACCCACCTCCCCCTCCCACCTCCCCCTCCCCTCTCCCCCTCCCTCCCTCCCTCCCCCATACACCCCCATAGCCCCCTCCCCCATCCACCCCCATAGCCCCCCCATACACCCCATAGCCCCCCATACACCCCCATATACCCCCTCCCTCCCCCATAGCCCCCCATACACCCCCATAGCCCCCCATAGCCCCCCCGTACACCCCCATAGCCCCCCATAGCCCCACCCGATCTCATTAGCAGCCAGGCCGAGATGAGATCAATACTCGGCAGAAACGGGCGTCGGAGGCAGGCCCGTCAGTCTCCCCCGCCCACCCGCCCGCAGACACACCGGCACCTTTGGAGGAGTCCAGGCAAAGACTTGTTCTCTCACGTGTTCTTTGGGGGTGGCTTGTGTTGTTCTTGTGTTGTTCTTGTGTTGTTTCTGTTCTTCTTTTTTTGTGTTATTTTGTTTTTCGTCTTGTTTTTCTTCTTCTTTCTTTTTTTTCGTTTTTCTCTCTTATTCTTCTTGTGTTCGGTGTTCTTGTGTGTTATTCTGTTCTTGTATTATTCTGTTATTCATCATCTTCTTCTCCTTCTTGTGTTCTTCTGTTTTGTGTTCTTTCGTTCTTCCTCTTCTTCTTCTTGTGTCCTGTGTTGTGTTGTTCTTGTGTTGTTCCTGTTCTTCTCTTTTGTGTTCTATTATGCATCTTTTTCTTCTTCTTTCATCTCTACTATTGCTCTATGGTCATTTTCGATTTATTATTCTTTCTTTTCTCTGTTATTGTTGTCTCCTCTCTCATTCTCATTTCTCTTTCGTTCTGTTATTTTTTATTTTTTTCATTGTATTCTTTTTTTGCACTTAAATACACTTAAATATACAAGTTCTTTTCCAATCCACTTACGATGTAGGTGTGAATTACCCCCTTCCCCTTACCACTCGTCCCCCTCCCCTATTTTCCCCTTTTTTTTTTACCTTTTCTTGCCCCTTTCTTTCCCACCCTTCCATTACACTTAGCTTCTCTTACCTCTCTCTGTCCTCCCTTCATTTCCCTACCTCCCCTTCCGTTCTTTTGCTTACTCTTTCTACTTTATTCCCTCCCCATCCCTTATCCCTTGAGTGTCTCTCCTTCCCTTCCCTTCCTCCCCCTGTCCTCCTCTCTCCCACTTTCCCTTCTCCTCCCTTCATTCCCCTTCCCATCCCCTCCTTCCCCTCCTCTCTCCCACTTTCTCAACCCCTCCCTTTCCTCCTTCTCATCTTCTCCATCCCTTACTATCTCCCATTTTCCCTTCCCTTCCCTTCCCTTCGTTCCCATCCCTCCTCTCTCCCCCTTTCCCCTCGCTTCCCTTCCTTCCCCTTCTCATCTCCTCCGTCCCTTCCTCTCTCCCACTTCCCCTTCCCTTCCCTTCCCATCCCCTTCCTATCCCCTCTGTCCCCTCCTCTCTCCCACTCTCCCATCCCTTCCCTTCCTTCCCCTTCCTATCCCCTCTGTCCCCTCCTCTCTCCCCCTTTCCCCTCTCTTCCCCTTGCCCCCCCCCTTGTCTTTCCCTCAATCCAGCTTTACTTCCCCTTCAGATCCTTTGAAATCCTTCAAAAGCTTCATCCTTCAATCCTATTTATACGAATATTCCATTTTCTGTTATCCTCACCGGGGCTCCAGTACTGAATGCCTAGGGTGTGTGCGCATGTGTGTGTGTGTGTGCGTGTGTGTGTGTGTGTGTGTGTCTGTATGTGTGTGTGTGTGTGTGCGCATGTGTGTGTGCGTGTGTGTGTGTGTGTGTGTGTGTGTGTGTGCGTGTGTGTGTATCTGTCCCTCTATACATCCATCTATCTGTCGATCGGTCGATCTATTATATGTGTCTATCTATCTATCTGCTTGTCTATATACCCATATATCTATCTCTCTCCTAATGTCTATCGATCTATCTACCTGTATATCTATCTATCTACTGTTTATCAATAAACTATCTACTACTTCTTATTCTGTCTTTCTTTTTCTTCTTCTTCATGTACATTTATCGTCTCGTTTTTTTTTTTTTTTCTTCTTCTTCATCTTCGTCTTCACCTTTTTCTTCTCCTTCATTTCTTTTTATCCTGTCCTCTTTTTCTTCTACTACTTCTTATTATTCTTCATCTTTTTCTTCTTCTTCCTCTCTTTCTTCCTTCCTTCATTTCGTGCAAGACTTCCCCTTCTTATTTTCCATCTAATACTGATTTAAACAATACAAAACAAAACAAAATAAAATATTCCTTCTAATACTGAAAACAAATCCTTATAATACTGAACAAAACAAAACAAAACAAACTATTCCTTCTAATACTAAAAAAAAAAAAATAATAATAAAAAATAAAAAAATAAATAAAAAAAACAGGAAAAACACAGTCTCCGTTGTATCTCGAGTACCTCCGTTTTCTTTACGATTCCTGACTGTATTTCTTTCACATCTCTGGGAGGTCGTTCTGTCTGCGATATCCAGTGTAAATGATGAGATAAAATGGGGTATTATTCTGGTATGGCCATTATGAGAATTCACGAGACATAAAGTGTTACTGTTTTTTTTTTTCTTTTTTTTGGCTGGGGTGGGGTGGGGAGGGGGGGTGGATAAGATACATGGAGGTGGTATTACTTATGGTTTGGAGAGACTTATGTGTTTCGTGTGTGTTTATTCGATTGCGTTTATTCACACACATACACACACACACACATACACAGACACTCTCTCTCTCTCACTCTTACTCTTACTCGCACTCTCACACTCACTCACAAAGATAAATAGGCAGACAGATAGATAGATGAATAGACACGCAGACAGACAGACAATCAAACAAATAGATAGATAACCAGAGAGATAGATACCCACGTAGATAAATAGTTATCAATATTTCTATCCCGATATACCGAAAGAGGAATAAAGGTATAAACTGACCATTTTTTTAAAGCATAAAAGCGTGAATATCTTTCCCCTTTTTTCCCCTCCTGAGAAAGGCAGAGTAGGCTTGTGTGTGTGTGTGTGTGTGTGTGTACCAAATCTAGTTCTCAGTTAGGTAATGAATACCTCCTTTGGGATCGATACCAGAGGAGGGAAGGGGAGGGGAGGGGAGTAGAGGGGAAGAGGGGTATGGAGGGGAAAGGAGGAGAGGGGAAGAGGGGTATGGAGGGGGAGGGAGGAGAGGGGAAGAGGGGTATGGAAGTGAGAGGTATGGAGAGGTTATGAGTAAGGGAGGGGAGGGGAAGGGAATAGGGTTATAAGGGAGAAAGAGGGGAGGGGAAGGGAAGAAGGTTATAAGGGAGAAAGAGGGGAGGGGAAGGGAATAAGGTTATAAGGGAGAAAGAGGGGAGGTGAAGGGAAGAAGGTTATAAGGGAGGAAGAGAGGAAGGGATATGAGGATGAGAGATTTAGCGAGAAGGGAAGGGGCGTTGGTACGAGGAGGGAACGGAAGGGAAGAGATTTATGGAGGAGGGGTATGAAAGGAAAGGGAGGGTGGGTGAGGGAGGGGATATGGCAAGGGGAATTTGCGCGAGGGGGGGAGGGAGGGGAAGAGAGGGAAGGAAGGAAACACGGAAAATAAAGGAGGGAATAAAGAAATGGGAACGAGAGGGGAGGGAGGGAGGGAGGGAGGGAGGAGGGGGGAAGGGAAGGGCTAGGGGGGGACAAGAAAGGGAGACAAATATATTTCGAAACCGAAAGACGAAGAACAAACAAACAAGCAAACAAAGCAACTAACCGAATATAGCCACCATGACTAAAAAACAATAAATATTCATCTAATTAATTATATCCTTACGGTAAATAATATAAGTGTTTGTCCAGTACAGTTGAAATAGAAATGTGCAACTAAAGCGTGCAATATTGATCACGTTAACTATTGCAACCTCCTGAGGGTTTGTGAAGTCTGGGAGTTGAGTATAAAGTTCGTTAAGTAATGTTGAATATGTACAGAGCGAATTGCTCTCTCTCTTTCTATCTCTCTCTATCTCTCTCCTTCCCTCTCATCCCCCATCTCCCCATCTCCCTCTCTCCCATCCCATCTCCAACCACCATTCTCTCTCTCTCTCTCTTTCTCTCTCATTCCCTCCATCCCTCTCTCTCTCTCTCATCCTCACTTTCTCCCCCCACCCCACCACTCTCTCTTCCCCCTTCTCCTTTACCCCCATCAAACCCCAATCCCCCTTCCCCCACCCCCACCCCCACCCTCCTGTTTAATGCACGTGGGAATAACAAAGTACAGGCGACGGGCGGCGCTATGCATAAGCACTATCCAGTGACGGTGAATTGCACAGAACTGCCTCAAGACTCGGGTTTCGAGAGAGAGAGAGAGAGAGGGGATGGGGGGATGGGGGGAGGGAGGGAGGGAGGGAGAGAGAGAGAGAGAGAGAGAGAGAGGGGAAGGGAGAGGGAAAGGGAGAGAGAGAGAGGAGAGAGAGAGAGAGAGACGGGAGGGTGGGAGGGAGGGAGAGGGAGAGGAAGAGAGAGAGAGGAGAGAGAGAGAGACGGGAGGGTGGGAGGGAGGGAGAGGGAGAGAGAGAGAGAGAGAGAGGGGGGGGGGGAGGGGGGAGGGAGGGGAGGAGGGAAAGAGAGAGAGAGAGAGAGGGGTGGGAGGGAGAGAAGAAGGGAGAGGGAAAGGGATGGAAAGAGGGAGAGAGGGAAGGAGAGAGAGAGAGAGGGGGGGGAGTGGGGGGAGGGAGGGAGGGAGAGGAAATGAGATGGAAAGAGGGAGAGAGGGAGGAAGGGAGGAAGAGAGGGAGGGAGAGAGGGAGAGACGGAAGGAGAGAGAAAAAGAGAGAGAGAGAGAGAGAGGGTGGGAGGGAGGGAGGGAGAGGGAAAAGGAGAGAGAGGCAGGAAGAGAGGGAGAGAGAGATAGAGAGAGAGAGAGAGAGGGAGGGGGAAGAGGGAGAAGAAAAGGGGGGGAGGAAGTTGAGAGAGGAAGAGAGAGAGAGAGGAAGGGAGGGAGGGAATGGCATGGCGCTGTTTCTTGCATGCACTTAAGCAGTTGCGGTTGAAACCTTTCAAACACGTATGGGACTCTGTGTGTGTGTATGTGTGTGTGTGTTGCAGTTTGTGTGTGTATCTATTGCTGAGTGTTTCTGTTTCTTTACTTGTTTGTCTGTGTGTTTGTTTGTATGTGTGTGTGATTTCGAATAAGAGTACCATGTTCTTATATTCCAACAATATCACACCTACAAACATACACTTACCTGTATTAATCTAACAATCTATCCACGTATACCTTATATATATATATTCTCTCTCTCTCTCTCTCTCTCTCTCTCTCTCTTATTTCTCCTTTGACCATTATTAATTTTCATGACTCTGTTCACGTTCTGTCTTCTTTCGTTTTCTCGGAAGACTCGCTCATGGCATAACATGTGAAGTCGTGCGTGCATGACAAGTTAAACGCATGACTGTTTCTAACTTTCAACCTTTTGAATTAAATTTTCCTGTTTTTTTCCTTTATGGTCGAGTATGTGAATTAAAAAACCTAGCGGAACTAATTCTCGACAATTGATAAAGTTACAAGAATTAAAAGAGAAAAAAAATAGAGGTTTTAACATATGATGAGTATATTATTTATGATACAGCCTTGTTAAATGATTGCAAACAAATTTCATTACAAAGAGACAAAAAAAAAAAAAAAAAAAAAACTAGCGTAAAAGTACTGGCTTATGAAAACATTGCACTCTAATCTAAATACAAATTACCAACTCTATGAAAAATGCAAACTAATTAATACATTGCAATCTAATTATAATGCAATATAATTTTAATAAACACAGCCCTGCTCTTCAATAGAAATCCAAGCTTACCATTTTAATCTACTCGCAAATCAAACAACCATTCTTAACAACCAAACAACCACCCTTAACAACCAAACAACCCTTCCTTAACCACCAACATCCAAACAACCATTCTTAACAACCAAACAACCGTCCTTAACAACCAAACAACCATCTCTAACAACCAAACAACCATTCTTAACAACCAACAACCAAACAACCATCCTTAACAGCCAAATAACCACCCGTAACAACCAAACAACTCTTCCTTAACAACCAAACAATCATCCTTAACAACCAAACAACCATCCTTAACAACCAAACAACCATTCTTAACCACCAACAACCAACCAACCATCCTTAACAACCAAACGAGCAATCAAGAGCAAGCAAACGAGCGTAAAACCTAATCAGGAAGCAAAGAGGTAACTACCTTACGCCTCCTTCCACCCTTCCACCCCCCCCCCCTTGCCTCTCAATCTCCCCCTCTCCCTCCCATATAAGGATGTACCACGGGGGGATGTCCCTCATCACAGGCAGCATCCTACATCCTGACGTCCGAGCGAGCTTCCTGCGCGAAAGGATGATCGTGCCAGTTCCGCCATCTTTCAGGATTTTCAATGGGTTGGTTCCCTCTCGCAGGCAGGGACGAGGATTTCCGGAAGAGGGGGTGGGGAGGGGTGGGGAGAGGTTGTGAGGGGGTGGGAGAGGGTGAGGGGTGGGGTGAGGGGTTGGGGTGGGGTGGGGGTGTTCCTCGCTTAGCTGATTGTGGGTGATTGAGTGTGTTTGGGTGGCGGGTGGCGGAGAGGGGGTAGGGGGTGTTATTGTTGTGGTTTGATTGTTATTATCATTATTGTGAGGGTGGTGATTATCTATCTATCTTTCTTTGTCTGTCTCTTTCTCTCTTTCTCTTTCTCTCTCTCTCCCTTTCTCTTTCTCTCTCTCTCTTACACATACAGCAAAAAAAAAAAAAAAAAATCATACTATTCGAAAGAATCCATGTGAAAGTCTGCCAACATACGTAAAGATATTCTGACACTTTCCAATGTTCTGACAAGTTCTTATTAAATGTATCTGATACGTGATGTTCTCTCTCTGTCTTTATTTCTTCTTAATCTTTTATTTCTTTGAATAGATAGTTGACGATATATATAATTGAAACACGATATATGTATTCGGTCTCGTAAGACATCTATGTAAAATCTTCCAAATAAATGTGTCTTTATTATCATAACAAACACAAACAAAGACCCCATCACCTGAGAAGGACTGCAACACGGACTCGAAACGTCAACAAATCCATCATTCATTTGTCAACTTCGTCTTCCCTTCCATTCCACCAAATGCCAGCCTTCCCCGCATTGCCTTTCCCCTCAGCCTGGCAACAGAGCCTGCCGTCCTGCCGTCCTGCCCTGGCCGTGACCTGCAACACGTCGATACAACAAGCTGCTTTGTAAACACACTCGAGGGTATTACGGTGCACGTTGCAGTCGGGAAGAAGGTCGAGGGAGAAGGAAACACCGCTGGCCTGTCGTGTGGCGATCGATTTGTGTGTGTGTGTGTGAGAGAAAGA
>NW_028235894.1:7500-10000 GCF_977035675.1 Penaeus japonicus | reverse complement strand
TCCTTGCCATTTGAAATGCTACGCCCGTAACGGTCACAAAATTCAAAAACCTCAATCCGTCTACAAGAAGAAGAAAAAAATTAAACGGAGGATTTTAACAGAAAGATCAAAGGCCATTGTGCGAGGACCAGGATCGAACGACCGTGTAAAACTTTCCGTCTGTAGAGATAAGATGAAATTTGAAATAAAAAAAAAGAGGAGAGAAAATATTTGCGTCCGTTACCCATCGCGAGAGAAGTCGACGAGCCTATTTCATTTTGATTCTCTCGTGGCACCTGGTTTCTGGATTCTTAAACCTTCTTGGATCGCACCACTCGTGAGTCCAGGTGAGTCAAATGAGTCGGTGAGTCAGAGGCGTGTTATGAGTCTAGATTCCGGGATCCACATTCACGAGTCCTTTGATTTAGTTGAGTCGAAGGCGTGCACGCGAGTCTTAGCTTCTCCTACGACTCATTTTCGTGAGTCAGATGTCGCTGAGTTAGAAAACCTCGCGTGAGTCTTGGCGCGAGTCACGTGGGTTATCCTGGGTGACCATAGACCCCCCCTCCCTCCACCCAACCCCCCCTCAGTAAGGTCAGGGAAGTTACAAGACCCTGGTGACGGTTTGTGCTATTTTCTTTAAGACATATTCAAGAAAATACAAATACATAAAAAAATGGAGTCTATCTTGTAAAAAAAAATAAAAAATATTTTGTATTGGATAATATTTTCATAACTATTGCGTAAAGAAGATCATTGTGAAAGTGTGAAAATTATTGCCGTTAAAGCTACATCTATGAGTGACTGGTTTTACCCCTCCCTTTCCCATTATAATTTTCCTGCATGTAAATAAAAGCTATACAGTTAACTAAATGCTGTTTCTTTTCTCACTAACCTACTAACTAGATGATAAGACGCCTTCGATATTAAAGACTAAATCCATATTTTACAAACGTATACGCATAAATTCCCACTGACACACACACACTCAAAATGAGATAGACTATACATATACACGTATGCACACTCATACACAGACACACATGCAAAATCAGGCGGGCGGGCGAGTGCACGCACGCTCACACACACACATTCTGAAAGCCAACACTTCAAGTTACGATTATGTAACAAAGGTTTTTATATGTGCTTCCAGTCAGCAATGAAAGGTGTATATCTATACACAGAACAGTAAGTAATCGAGAGAGAGAGAGAGAGAGAGAGAGAGAGAGAGAGAGAGAGAGAGAGAGAGAGAGAGAGAGAGAGAGAGAGAGAGAGAGAGAGAGAGAGAGAGAGAGGGAGAGAGAGAGAGAGAGAGAGAGGAGGGAGGGGGAGAGAGAGAGAGGGAGGAAAGGGAAAGGGAGAGAGAGAGAGGGAGGAAAGGGGAAGGGAGAGAGAGAGAGAGAGAGAAAGGGAGGGAGAGAGAGAATGGGAGAGAGAAAGAGAGAGAGAAATTTATAACATATATTTATATAGATAGATAGATAGATAGATAGACAGAGGTTTCGAGAAACAGAGACATAAAGAATGAGAGGAAGAGAGATAGGGATAGGGAGAGGTAGAGAAGATAGAGAAAGAAAGAGGAAACAAAAAATCTCAAAAGTTCTTTTCAGATACTTATTTCATTTTTAGCAAAGAAAATAAATGAAGATATTAAATGGGTGTAGGCCAAGATTCTCTAATATCTATCTATCTATATCTCTCTATATATATACATATATATATATAGCTTCATTATCACTATCATTCCTGTTGACATTATCCTTACTGTTATTGCTATTATTGTTAGTGTTATCACTATCATTATCACATAACAAACGCGCGCGCGCGCACACACACACACACACACACACACACACACACACACACACACACACACACACACACACACACACACACACACACAAGCCCCCTCCCCCTCCAACACAGAGCCATCCTCCACCCCCCCCCTATCACCCACTCAACCCCCCACCCCCATCCCGAACACCCACTCACCCCTCCCCACCCCTTGCCTCACGCCACACCTCCTGTTGCCATGGAAACGAGACAACCAGTGTGTAGAGCAGAGCCACTCTTGTATTTTCAAACCTTGTCACTTTGTCTTTAGATCCAAGCCGGAAAAGGGCGGAAAAGGGCGGAAAAGGGTGTTTACGAGTTATATAAAATGATGACTAAGGAATTCCAAGCTAGTCAGGTTGTTCTCGGGGTAAATTGTGGGAAATGTGACTGATAGTTAAGTGGTAATGGTAGTAAAGTGGTAATGCTATTTAAGTGGTAATGGTAGTCGTTACACTGATTGTTAAGTGGTAATGGTAATTGTTACACTGATTGCTAAGTGGTCATGGTACTTAAGTGGTAATGGTAGTTTCTATATTGATAGCGAAGAGGTTATAGTAGTTAAGCGGCAATGGTAGCTACTATACTTCAGCCATGCATATTAACATTAGAGGGTAATGGTTATAATCTAGTCTAGTCTGTTCCCTTCCCCCTCCCTCTCAAAACTAATAACAAAGGAAGGGAACTA
>NW_028235894.1:0-2500 GCF_977035675.1 Penaeus japonicus | reverse complement strand
ATTTACATATTATTTAATATATATATATATATATATATATATAATATCTATATAAAATATATATATATATATATATATATTTGTTTTTTTTTTGTTTTTTTTTGTTTTTTTTTTTTTTTTTTTTTGTTTTGTTTTTTTTTTTTTTTTTTTTTTTTTTTTTTTTTTGTTTTTTTTTTTTTTTTTCCACCTTGTTTTTTTTTTCGTTGATTTGGAAATAAAGAAAAAGTTTTTACCTCTTTTTAGCATATTTGACCCTATTTATACCAATATTTGACCCTTATTTTAGTCCAAAATATGAAGAAAAAAAAAATCGTAATATTAAAATTCCCCATTTTACAACCTCGTTCCACAATACACTAGCTTCTAACCTCACAACCTAGTTCTAAATCATCTCCCTAACTTCCTAACCAAAAGTTTTAAACCCTAAAAAAAGAAAGAAAGAAAAAAAAAAAAGACCAGTAAGGGACCACATAGATGACCAAAAAAACCCAAAATTAATTAAAAAAAAACAAGGAACTACTAAACACTACCACCCCCCGCAAAGGAGGGAAAAAAAAAAATAGAACCAAACCCAAAATAAAAAAAAAAAAAAAAACCACTAACCCCCCCCCCCCAAAAAAAAAAATAAAAAAAAAATAAAAAAAAAAATAAAACCCAACACTAATTCTAATCACAAAAAAAAGAAATAAAAACCAAAAACCATCCAACATACATGAGTCCAGTAGAAGCTAATCCCGAGACCATCCACGCCTGCAAATTGGGGAACATGAAGAGTAGGCCTAGACCGCCCACCAGCATCCCCGTGACTACCGTGGGCATCGCAGCTGATAAGTTCTGGTCGAGAGAGAGAAAAAAAAAGGGGAAAGAAAAAGGAATATGAGAATGGTGATAATGATTGGGGTGTTATTGGTGATGATAATGATTAGATTTTTGGATTGGTTTGGTTGTTAGTATTGTAGTGTGGTGTTAGTTTATTCATTTATATGGTGATGATGATAATTGTTATGATAATAATGATAATAGTGATAACGATAATGACTGTAACTATCATTATCATCATAGTCATCAACATTATCATCATTATTCATCCAGTCACTTTTTGGCTTTAGGCTGTAATATATTGCAATAAAAATGTAATTAATATGTCATAAAAACCGAATTAATGGTTTGGTTTCTCGGTTATACACACACACACACACACACACACACACACACACACACACATATATATATATATATATATATATATATATATATATATATATATATATATATGTATGTATGTATATTTCGATGAAAATGTAAGGTGTTCATCTAATGACTTTATCTCACGGGTTAATGTCATGTTTTTGATGATAGACGATGGTGATAAACGTTGAAAATAGATGTTCTGTGAAATAAAGTGGTATGTAATGAGAAAGAAATATCCGAGTTGAATCTATTTGTGTATAAGTATATTCACGTGCAGTCTACTTAAACATGGAAGAGTCAGTATTAACAAGAAATCACTCGCATGCACACACACACACACACACACACACACACACACACACACATATACACACACACACACACACAAAACATAATCCCCGTTCACACACACACACAAACACAAACACAAACAAAAAAAATCTCACTGTTGTTGCTATTATCATTACTGTTATCATCATCATCATAATTATCATAATTAACATCAATATTCTTACTCTTACCATTATCCTCACCACCATAATCACCACCACCACCACTATCCTCATTACCATAATCCTTATCCTCATGAACGTACCTGAATGCCACGCCCAGTCTTCTCCACAGCAACGGCAGAGTACTCGAGACCCCCGCCCACAAAGGTCAAACCCATTCCGAAGACGTCGACCATGGAAGACACGCCCGTCACAATCCCGCCCACGATATTGGGGATGAAGGAGACGATCTGTGGGTGGGTGTGGGCGGGGAGAGAAGGTGTATTATTTTTTAATGACTCTTGTGCTGTACTCTGAATTACCAAATTTCAAAGTAAAAAAAAAAAAAAAATCCTATGATGTCTGAAGAGTTTTGTGGAACATCCGTAGAGTTTATCCAGCGTGAGAGTATTTTATCTGCCCTTCCCGTGAAACAACCTTGACCTAGAACCTAGAACAACCCAACCCCACTTTAACCTCCCCCACCCCCCCCTTAACTTCAAACAATCCTTCCCCCTTTCAAAACCCCCCCGCAATCCTACCCCCACTTAAACCTCCCACTACACTCCCCCCATCCCACCCTACCCCACCCCGACAACCTCCCCCAATCCCCTACCCCACCCCCCACCCCCCCAAAACCCCCCCCAAACCCAACCCCCCCAACCCACCCCCCCCCCCACCCCCACAACCTCCCCAACCCCCCCCCCAAACCCCCCCCCAACCCCCCCAAACCCCCCCCACCCAACCCCCCCCAACCCCACCCCCACCCCCCCCCCAAACCCCCCCCCCAAACCCCCCCAACCCCTCCCCTTCCACCA
>NW_028235893.1:0-19936 GCF_977035675.1 Penaeus japonicus | reverse complement strand
ATATATATATAATATATATATATAAATAAATATATATATATATATGTATATATATATATGTATAATAACAATAACTATAAATATATCAATATATAAATATATATATATACATTTTTTTGGTAGTCTTATATAACAGGCAATAAGCTCTCGAAATATTGAATAAGAGAAGATCACCAAATAAAACGAATCTTTCAAATTATTATGACTGAAACCATGCCTTCTGTAGAAAATAATCTTAGACGTAAAGCTCGATGAGGTTAATGTAAAATTTAGAAAAAAACTGTAAGAAAATTGAAGTAATGAGTAAACACAAAAACTATGATCGTTTTTCAAAACAGTATTTAACCGTTTCATATTATACTTTACAGGATATCCGCTTGAGGCTCAAATCTTAGCATCATATGAATAACAGCCTGATAAGGCCACAAATAAACAGAAAATCCTATATTGCCTTTAGGTTTCCTTTCCAAGAGTTTTTAGCTATTTAGGCCTACCATTATGGTTTCCCCTTTGGATTTTTCATACAGGATAAAGGGATTAAAAATAAATACGAGAAGAAAAGGATGTCCTTTAAAATTGCCTTAGAACACCAACAAACACACCAAGGTTTTGATAAGACCTTGGCACATATTTTATCCATTAAATGGCTTACAACAGGCATTATCACCATTATCTCTAAATATTCTCCAATCAAAGGATTTAATGTACGATTACCAACAATATTTTACAGCTTTCACAAGAATTTTGGCAGAAGAAAAATACACTGAACTAGCTGATTCATCTCTTAATTTAATCTATGACACACAAATAAATTTATTTGTATTTTTCAGGTACTGATATTAATAAAAATGTGAAAGTACCACAAAGCACAAACGATTTAACCAATTTCTATAAATGAGGTTACACGCCTTCAATACAATATGTTTGTGTTTTAGAAAGCGGAGTAAACACAAAAGCAATTACAATATCGGTTGTTGGGGGGGCTTTGTGTGATGGCAACTCCTCTTAGTCCTTTTCTCCATCTTTAGAATCAGGATCCATCAAATCATGAAGTAATAATAGACTTCCGCGAGCTCCAAGGTCACAGTATTACTGTTGAAAATTCATATAGTGATCATATTTTAATAAATGCCTTTCTGTGAACTCCTTACACTCTCTCTCTCTCTCTCGTCTCTCTCCTCTCTCTCGAGGTCTCTCTCTCTTTCTCTTCTATCTCCTCTCTCTCTCTCTCTCTACTATATCTCCTTCCTCTCTATCTCTCTCTTCTCTCTCTCTCTCTCCTCTCTTCTTCTCTCTCATCCTCCCTCCCCCTTTCCTCCCTCCTCCCTCCCCCCCTCTCTCTCTCTCTTCTCCCTCCTTCTCCTCCCTTGCCATCCGCCCCCCTCCCCCCCCTCTCTCTCTCTCACACTCTCTCTCAACTCTCAGGTCTCCTCTCTCTTTCCTCACATCTCTCCCCCTGCCCTCCCTCCCTCTCAATCCTATCTATCTATCTCTACCCCCCTTCTCTCTTTCATCCATCCCCAACCCCCTCTCTCCTCCCGCTCTCGCTCCATCCCCCCTCTTGCTCACTCTCCTCTCTCATCCTCCACCCCCCCCCCCTCTCTCCTCTCTCCTCGTCTCTCTCTCTCGGTCACGCACCCTCCCTCTTTCTCTAGTCTCGTCTCTCTCTCTCTCTCTCTCTCTCTCATCTTTTTCTCTCTCTCTCACCTTCTCTCTCGTCATTCTCTCTCATCCTCGGCTCTTCTCGCCTCTCTCTCCATCTATATCTTTCAACTCCATCTCTCGCCCCCTCATCTCTCTCGCAACATCTATTCTCCTCTCTCCTCCTCACACGTCTCTCTCTCTCATCTCTCCTCTCTCTCTCTCCCTCTCTCCTCCCTCTGCCGTCTATCTCATTAGTCTCCTTCTCTCTCTCTATCTATCTTTCTCTTAGTCTCTCTCTCTCTCTTCTCTCTCTCTCTCTCCTCTTCCTCCCTCTCTCTCTCTCTCTCTCTCCTCTCTCTCTCTCTCTCTCCTCTCTCTCCTCTCTCTTTCCTCTCTCTTCTCTCCTCCCTCTCCCTCTCTCTTCCCTCCTCTCTCTCCTCTCTCTCCCTCTTTCTCTCTCCTCTCCTCCTCTTCTTCTACTCTCTTCTCTCTCTCTCTCTCTCTCTCTCTCTCTCTCTCTCCTCTCTCTCCTTCCTCCCCCTCTCTCTCTCCCTCTCTCTCTCTCCCTCTCCTTCTCTCTCTCTCCTCTCTCTCTCTCTCTCTCCTCTCTCTCTGCTCTCTCTCTCTCTCTCCTCTCCTCTCGCTCCTCTACTCTCTCCCTCCTCCTCTCCCTCTTCCTCTCTCTCTTCTCTCCTCCTCTCTCTCTTCTCTCTCTCCTCTCCTCTCTCTCTCTCCTCCCCTCCTCTCTCTCCATCTTCCTCTCTTTCTCTCTCTCTCTCTCGTCCTCTATGTCTCTCTCTCTTTCTCACTCTCTTCTCTCTTCCTCTTTCTCTCCTCTCCTCCTCTCTCTCTCTCTCTACCTCTCTCTCTCCTCTCTCTCTCTCCTCCTCACTCTCTCCCTCTCACTCCTTCTTCTCCTCTCTCTTTCTATCCTCCTCTCTTTCTCTTTCTCCTCCTCTCCTCTCCTCCTCCTCTCTCTCCTTCTCTCTCACTCTCTCTCTGCTCTCTCTCTCTCCTCTCTCTCTCTCCTCTTTTCTCCCCTCTCTCTCTTCTCTCTCCTCTCTCCTCTCCTCTCTCTCCTCCCCTCCTCTCTCTTCTACCCTTCTCCCTCTCTCTCTCTCTCTCTCTCTACTCCTCTCTCCCTCTCTTTCTCATCCCCTCCTCTCCTCTCCTCTCCTCCTCTCCTTCTCTCTCTACTCTTCTCCTCTCTCCACTCTCACTTCTTCTCCTCTCTCTCATCTCTCCCCTCTCTTCTCTCTCCTCATCTCCCTCCTCCTTCTCTCTCCTCTATCTCTCTTCTCTCTTCCTCTCTCTCACCTCCTCCTTCTACCTCCTCTCTCTCTTATCTCCTCTCTCCTCTCTCTCCTCTCTCTCACTCAGTCTTCTTTCCCATCTCTCCCTCTCTCCTCCTCTCCTTCTTCCTCCTCTCTCTCTCCTTCTTCTTCTCTCCCTTTCTCTCTTCATCTCCTCTCTTCTTCTCCTTCCTCTCTCTCTCACTGTCTCTTCCTCTCTCTCTCTCTCCCTCTCTCTCTCCTCTCTTCTCCTCATCCTCTCTCTCTCTCTCCATCCTCTCCTCTCTCCTCTCTCATCTCTCTCTCTCTCTCTCTTCTCTCTCCCCTCTCTCTCTCTTCTCCTCATTCCCCTCTCTGCTCTCTCCTCCGCTCTCTCTTCCTCTCTCTCTCCTCTCTCTCCTCCTCTCTCTCTTCCTCTCCAGAAGGGGGGGAAAGAGAAGAGAGAGAGAGAAGAGAGAAAGAGAGGAAAAGAGAAGAGAGAGAAGAGAAAAGGGAAAAAGAGGAGGGGAGAGGGGGGGAGAGGGAGAAAAAGAGAGAGAAAGAGGAGGAAGAGAGGGAGAGAGAGAGAAAGAGAGGGGGAGAGAGAGAGAAGACGGAAAAGGAAGAGAGAAGAAAAGAAGGGGAGGGGGAAAGGAAGGAGAGAAGAGAGAAGAAGAGAGAGGAGGAGAGAGGGGAGAGGAGGGGGGAGGAAAGAAAAGAAGGAAAGGAGGAGGACAGAAAAAGAGAGAGAGGGAGGAGAGAGAAAGAGAAGGAGTGAAGGAAAGAAGAGAGAAGAGAGGAGAGAGAAGGGGAGAAGAGGAGGGGAAAGGGAGGGGAAAAGGAAGGAGAGTAAAGAGAGGAGAGGAAAGAAGAGGAAAAGAGGAGAGGAGAGGAAAGAGGAGGGGGAGGGGGAGGAGGGAAAAGGAAAAAGGGAAAGGGGGAAAAAGAGGGGAAGAGAGAGGAAGGGGAGGAGGGGAAAAGGAAAAGGAAAGAAAAGGAAAAAAGAGCGAAAAAAAAGGGGAAAGGGAGAGGGGGGGAAAAGGGGGGGAGGAGGAGGGGGAGAAGGGGGGAGGAGAAGAAGGGGGAAGGAAGAAGAAAAGGAGAAAAAGGGGGGGGGAGAGAGAAAAGGGGAAGAGGGAGAGAGGAAAAGATGGGAGAGGAGAGGAGGAAGGAGAGAGGGAGGGGGAAAGAAGAAAGGGAGGAGAAGGGGGAGAAGGAGAGGAGGAAAAGGGGGAGGGGAGGAGGGGAAAGGGGGGGAGAGAGAGGAGGGGAAAGAAGGAGGAAGAAGAAGGAGAGGGGAGGGGAGGGGAGAGAAAAAAAGAGGAGGGGGGGGAGGGGAGAGGGGAGAAGAAAGAGAGAGAGAGGGAAAAAGAGGGGAGGGGGAGAAGGAGGAGAGGGAAAAGGGAGGAGAAAAAGAGAAAAAGGAAAAGAAGAAAAGAGGGAGGGGAAGAGAGGGGGAGAGGGAAGGGCAGAAGAAAAGGGGGGAAAGGAAAAAAGAGGGGGGAGGGAAGGGGGGGTTGAAGGAGGAGAGGAGAGGGGGAGAGGGGAGGAGGAGAGAGGGGGGGGGAGGGGGGAAAGAGGGGGAAGAAGGGAGGGAGGGGGGGAAAGGGGGGAGGGGGGGGGGGAGGAGGGGGGGAAGGGAGAAGAAGAGAGAAGAAGGGAGGGAGAAGGGGAGAAAAAGAAGAGGGAAAGAAGAGGGGAGAGGGGCGGGGAGAGAGAGGGAGAGGGAGAGAGAGAAGAGGGAGGGAGGGGAGAAAGGGAGAGAGGAAGAGAGAGGGAAAAGAGAAAAGAGAGGGGGAAGAAAAGAGAAAGGAGAGAGGGGAGAAGAGAGGGGGGAAAGGGGGGGGGAGAAGGGAGAGGGGGAAAGTTTTGGGAAAAGAGAAAAAGGGGGGTTTTAAAGAAAGGGGGGGGGAAGAAGAAAGAAGGGGAAGGGGGAAGGGGAGAAGAAAAAGAAAAAAAAATTAGAGAAGAAAAAGAGGAGGGGGGTTTGGGGTGAAAAAAAGAAGGAGAGGGGGGGAGGGGGGGGGGGGAAGAAGAGGAAGGATTTCCCAGAAGGCCTTATAAATTGACACTTTATGAATTTTCAACAGAAATTTACTGTGACCTGCCGCGAAGTTTTTATTCCTTAAATGATTTGAAGATACAAAATTCAAACCTGGGAAAAGGACAAAGGGGATTTCCCATAAACACAAAAGCAAAACATAGAATGCTTTTGGTTACCGCGTCCAAAACAAACAAAATGTCATTGCGGCGTGAAACCACATTAAAAAAGAAATTTTGGGAAATCGTATTTCTTTTGGTACTTTTACATTTTTTTAAACTACTGAAAAATACAAATAAATAATTTGTGGTCATATAAAAATTTAAAAATGAAAACGCATTCAGTGTAATTTTCTTTTGCCAAAAATTCTGTAAACTGTAATAGTTAATCGTACAAAACCTTTGGAGCAAATTTAGGAACATAGAAACCTAGTACCCATTTGGAAAAAATTTCCCCCAAGGTCTTATCAAAACCCGGTGTTTTGTGGTGTCAAAGGGATTTTAAAGGGCATCCATATCTTTAAAATTATTTTTAAACCCTTATCCTGTAAAACATCCAAAAAAAATAATGGTAGGCCAAATATCAAAAACCCTTGGAAAGGAAACTAAGGGGAAAATGGGTTCCTGTTTCATTTGTGCTAATCAGGCGTTATCATATGATTCAAAATTTGAGCCTCAAGCGGGTATCCTGTAAAGTTAAAGAAACGGTTTAAAACTTTTGAAAACGACATATTATTTTGTACTCCTACTCCATTTCATCCTTTTTTTTCAAAATTTTTCATAAGTCTCGAGCTTACGTCTAAATTATTTTCTACAGAACAGGTTTCCCGTCATAAAAACTTGAAGTTCGTTTTTTTGGGTGTCTTTTAACTTATTCATAATTTCGAGAGCTAAGGGCCGGGTTTTATAACACAAAAAGTAAAATAATAAATAAAAATAATATAATATATATATATATTAAAATAAAAATTAATAAAATAATAATTGTATATTATTTTATAATAAAAAATAATTAATAAAAAAATATATAAAATATAAAACACACACACAAACACACAATTATAAATATATAAATATATATAAATATAATATATATAAAATATATATACATAATCATATATATAAAAATGAAATAATTATAATAATTAAAAAATACAAAATATAAAATATATAAGATATAAACCCTATAATAAAAAATATACATAATATAAAAATTTTATATGAATAATATAAATATGAAAAAAAATATAAATATATAATATATAAAATATAAATATATAATATAAATACATTATTATATAATATAATAATAATATTTTAAAAATATGATATATATAATAATAATAAAATAAACCACCCCACACAACACACAACACAAATATATATTAAATTAATATAATATAAATATATAAAAAAATATATATATAAAAAAATATTTTTAATAACACACACACACACACACACACACACACCACACCACAATATATAGATAAAATATTATATAATATATATATATAAATATTTCCCATAATTTTATATCTGTCAAAATACAGTTTGACGGAAATAATCAGCCGTTCCAAGGGGGTTCCGTAACACAAATCCCAAAATGTTAGCAGATGTGATAGCACCTTGAGTAAAACTTATCGGAAACGCATTGCACTCTAGATAGAGATTGCTACAAAACCTCGAAATGTAATATATACATAGGTTTCAACTAGTGAACTGAATGCTTTTCTATCTGCAGCAATAATAAAAAACCAATGGTATACTAATTTATCTAGCCAGTGTAGTTGGGACGGCAGTCTAAGCTATTCCGTGTGTTCTTTTATTCTTTATGAACTTGGTTTATAATACAAAATCTCAGCAAACGTTAACTCTAATATATACTGAACAAAATTATTTTCATGACAAAAATTCCTCTAAAGCAATTCATTCCCTAAATAGCTGATTCAGAATATCCAAGAGTATTGCAATGCTTGGATCATTTGCTTAAATACATCACAGAACATCATGCGGATCACAATACGTTTCTATATACCTCACAGCAATGTAAGGGTATCTTACTTGGTATTGTATCTGGAGTTTTCTATCTATTTTTTATTATAATAAGGGTTATTTAATCAATTACCATTAATATACATACTCATTATACTTTTATTATAATTAGATAATCAATTCCAGTTCTAAGAACCAAACACTTCTCAACGAGTTCCCCCTCTGACTGCGACATTTGGCTTACATTTTTCTACTTGACTCTAAAATAGATCGAAGAATGAAAACATAATTTATTCATAATCGATACGATCGACTGCAACGAAATGCTGACACGTTTTGAAAAACTAAAAGCATATCTGAAGACCATTTGATAAATAGTAAACTCTGAGGTAAATTTTTGATTTTACTGTAAATGCAAAATCTGTTACTCCTTTTTGTTTCATTATTATTCAACCTAATGTCACTTTACCACATGTTATTATCAGTTTGTTAATCAAAGAAACCAATTTAACGTTGAACAATAACAAAAAGTAACACATTAGCACAGTCATTAGTCATACACACTCAACCATAAGCCATTTTTATATGTCTTGTATTCTTCGAAAAAAAAACTATATACATCAATGAAATAAGATGAATGATGATAAAATAGTGATTATGAACATTTTTCAGTAACCGAGAACTCATAACACGCACTAGTGCGAAAATCTACGTGTGAACAGCTATCTAAACTATACAGTAATAAATGTCTCAACAATATTCGAAAAGATCTCTAACACCAAGTTTTCATGATCATATACAAGCCACCTACATTTTCAGTCTTATAAGTTGGCCCCTCAGTCGGGAACCGTTGATGTCTTGTAGCTATAGAGACCTAATTTTACGGCAACTTCTTGTGTTGCCGGGAAGATTCCTTGTTGGAAATGATTGAAAGTGAGGTCTCATTGGACCTTCCAGTGAAACACTAGAAGATCGGAGATTTTGAAGTTTTGCAAGATGATTTCACACTCTTCCTGCCTCTCAGTTTCAGAACCTTGACAGCTCACCTGTCAAGTAAAATTTACCGAGGAATGACATTTCTTTGGGAGATGTGGATCTGATCTTTTTGCCTGGCTCAATGCTTCACTTAATCTTTGGAGATGAGATCTGATCTCCTTTGCTAGCTCAGTGCTTCACTTAATTGCTATTACTTGAGTTGACATGCGTAGATTTTATGTGGCAATGAAGAACCAGAATCAACATTACTACTACAGAATTTCGTATTACTCTCAAGCATCTCTATTCAGTTACTTCTTGTTTGAAAGCATTGCGGCTCATGCCCTCTATGGGGTATTGCTGGAGTGTCCCGTCCTTTGATGCTATATATCAATGCCCCCTCGTCTCACTGACTTTTGCTTCATAATCTCTCTATAGTCTGTATTTTCTTTTTACTAATTCTTGCAAATCTACTTCACTGTTCCTTCGTTGTTTGTAGCCTTTCTTTTGGCCTGTCTTGCTTCGACTTGATTTTGAACTCTCTGGATAAAAAGCAAAAATGTCAGGATCGAGAGCTATATCAGCATCTAAACTCAAGGATTAACACCCCTCCAAAGCCTCTGTCGAATAGCTTCTGAGCTTAAATCCCTTTCACTAAAGAAATCGGTTTCCATTTCTGGCCCACTGCTTTCAAAAACACTCGTCCTCGCCTGTTCATCAAAGGATATAACATTTTCCGCAGAATCAACACTGCAGGAAAAGCTGATATCCTTCCTTCCATTGATGCAGTCAGTGAAGATTCTCCTCGCTGTCGCCTGAAAGGGGTCTTCTTGCACATCTCCTAAACAAAAAATACTTTCATCTGCAGCCATCAGCGTTGATGACGTTAGTTCATCTGTAATTTCCTAAGCTCTCGTATCGCTGATGGGTGTGGCATCTCGTCAGAAAAATGGCAGTGTTGTATTGGAGACTTTTTGTTGTGTTACAATTCTGTTTTCTTGGATATCCCTTGATCATAAACTCTTCTAAATCATTTGATCTCTCACAGATGATGAATAGTTTCTGGTTTACTACACTGGATAATTTCCTGATTCCTTTTCATTATTCATAAGTAACAAGCACATTCTTCACATTTCTTGCCCAGGTAACATATCTGAACCTTTTTGATATTCTGTTGAGAGAAGGTAGTTTTCCCTCTTTTGAAATTGACTCTGTCGGAGACCTTTGCATTCTTCTTCGATTTTCTCCACAGATGTGTGTTTGACTGCTTTGAATATTTCTGCAGGTATTGGCTCAAGTTCTTTCTCATATATTTTTGAATGCGGTCCTTCTCCTTGCATTCCTGTAAGTTTAATATGGATTCTTATCTTGAGATTCATCTGTTAAAGGCAACTTTGTTTTAAAATATTTGTCTAGTGTGACAAATCTCTCTGCTCTGATGCTGTACTTGGTTCTCATGTAGGTGCGATTACTTATCATTTCATACTTGGCAGTCTATGTAGGCAAGAGTTTCTGGGAAGCAAAGCTGAAATCCTCTCCTCTAATGATATCTTTGGGGGGGCAACAGACTCTGCTGCCTGAAAGTCTGGTAGTGTCATCAGTAGATCAAATCCCCATCCTAGAGTGCTATATGTTTGCCTGAACCTGTGTTTGTGCAAACACAGGGTCCATTTCCTCGCTAGTTACTTCCGATAGTATGTTACTCTTAAATGCTTTATCGCAGAAGAACACGGTCATTCATAAAACTACTTCAGTTCTCCAGAGCTGGTTAGTAATGAGAGAAAACTGACTTCTGATCTAATTCCTGACTATCAGCAGTGGCAGAAACATCTTTTGTAGTTCCAAAGACAATGAATGTAACAGTAATGATTCATCATTATCTCCATGTGTACTGTACTGGATACTTTAGTATGAGCTCTGAGACTCCAATGTCTGATTTGGATACCAAAGGTAATGGCTGATATATGCTTTTCACTACTACAACTGGCTTGGTTGTTTTTTAACATGTCGTCCCTGTAGATTTTGATTGATCAGTGTTTTACATTCATTCTCCAAAAACGTTTTAAACACCCTCTTGTTGGGCATTAGGTGAATCGCTGTTTGCACTTGTCATTTGTCAGAAATAGAGGATAATGCTTCCAGTCTCATACCAGATGAAAGGGCACAAAGCCTACATCATGGGAAGTATCTGCCTTATAGCTTTCTAAACCTAATGCAACTGTTTCACTAACCTAAACTCAGGTGGTTAGAATGTGGGTTTCGCTAGTATATCTGTCACAAGGTAGAGAGTCTGATTTTGATAATATTTTCCCTGAATGTGAAAACCTTTGACTGTAAATCCGTGTCATTTCCTTCTGAAACGTCATAATCAACTTCACTCCCGTGATAATGAAGTTTCATATTCTCATCTGAAAATATCCGCTCCGTTTCAGTCACTTCCTGTACATCAATAATTGATATTGAAAATGTTTTTAGCCTGGTATAGGTTTTTCCATATCCTGCCTGCATTGTTTTCACCAGCCTTCTTGGTCAAACTTCGTAAAGGCTTCAAAAGAAGTTACATTAAGAATAAGAGACTCACTTTTAACTTCACTTGTCATGCTTGGATCCTTTGAGTTTTGTACTTGTTTCTTCTAGCAAAATTTCTGTTCTCTGCCACTCGAATCTCTAGATTTTCAGTGTCAGTTTCAGCCTCTGGACATAAATTGGAAATTGATTTCCCTAGCTCCTCCAAGGGATGAAATACAAATGTCGACAATCCTGGACACCAGAATGATCTCAAAATCATTTTTCTTTCGTCCTCAACTGTATTTTAGGAGACTTTGGTGGATGATGGCGAACTCATTCCAGATTCAGGGGGTGTAGAAGGTAATTCTGTCAGGACCAATTTATGCCAGCTTTATTTTCTTGCATGATACTTGGAGATATGCTAGGAGTGTTTGAAAGGATTTGTGTGGTGATGCACTAATGGGAAGTTCTTGGAGATGGTGATGGAGACAATGAATGGTGACATCTCTAGACTGTCAGTGAGTTTCACTTAAGTACAAGTGACGGGAAATCCGGAAAGTATCTCAATAGTGACCCTGGGGTGTGACATTGTGCGGCACTGAATTTGTCTATCTCCTCGAGGCCTTCATAAGTAAGCTGAGTCACTGAAAGGGAATCCTTGCTAATGATTTCAGCACATCAGATTTTTTCCCTGCCAAGAGAACCTCCAGAGAATCCCATAATTGGGAGAATAAAAGAGCTGTGGTGGAACTTCAGGTTGGACTGGAATACAGCCTTCTGCTACTTCATCATTTGCAACGTGTGAAAGTGTCGGGGAAGTGGCTGTTCTAACAACTCTCTCCCGGCTTTATTCCCCCGTGAAAAATCAGGCGCGTGGCATCTCAATTCTTCAAGCTCAGTTCTGCTGGTGCATCATTTTGTCTATACATTAATGTCTTTTCATTCTTTCATCTTTCGGTATACTTTCCATTTATTTTTTTTACGTCGCTTTGTATCACTCCTCTTGGCATTTGATATTTCTACAAATTCCTTTACCCCTGATGCACCTCCACTGTATTCATATTGTCCTCTCTTTTTCTATGTCTGCTGCTGTCGTGTGGGGCTGCCCCTCAATCTCAACTCGTCCTGCCTATTTTATGTCTATCGATCTTACATTCAGTGTTCCATCTCCCAAGCATTTTACTTCTTTATAGTCAACTCCCATTTCCGATTTCATATCCTCGAGTTTAATTTCATCTATTTTGTCTCTATTTTTTCATATTTCGCATTGTCCTGTTTATCTTCTATTTCCTCTTGTTTTAAATTTCCCTAATTTTTAAACACGGTTATTTTCTTGCTTTATCTCTCCTGTTCATCATTTGGTTGTAATCTTTGTTTGATTCCTTCGGGGTTTATCATCTTCCCCTATTTTCTAGTCTAAATCCCATTTTTACTTTTTGCTGCTTTTTGTCTCTCCCCCATTTTCCACTTCTGGCTTGATTGCTCCGTTCTAACTGCGTTTTCTCCTGTTCTTACTTTTTGGCTTTGGTTTCCCATTCCAACTCTGGGTTTGTATCTCCTTTGTTCTTACTTCTGCTTTGTTCCTCCCTTCTAACTTCTGTTTTTTTCTGCCCCGTTATTGGTTTCGGGTTTTATATCCTCCATTCCAACTTCGGGCTTTATCTCCCTTTTCTAACTTCTGCTTTAATATCCTCCATTCTAATTTCTGGTTGTTTTTCTCCCATTCTGTTTTCTGGTTTAATCTCATCCGTTTCTAATTTCAGTTGTATTTCCCCCGGGTTCTTAAATTCTGGCTGTATCTCTCGTTTTTAATTTCTGGCTATCTCCTCCGTTCTAACATATGGGGGTTCTGATTCTAATTTCTGGCTTTATCCCTCCGTTCTAACTTCTGCTGATCTTCTACCGTCTAAAGTCGGTTTTATCTCCTCCCTTCTAACATCTGGCTGGTATCTCTCCTTTTTAATTCGGTTTTATCTCCTCCGTTCAACATCTGGTGATCTTCCCGTTCTAATTTTCTGGGCTTTAGTCTCCTTCTAACATCGGCGGGATCTTCTCCGTTCTAATTTTCTGGCTTAATCCCTCCGTTCTAACATCCCTGTATCTTCTCCGTTCTAATTTCTGCTTTATCTCCTCCGTTCTAACATCTGCTGATCATCTCCGCTAATTCTGCTTTATCTTCCCCCCCGTCTAACATCTGCTGTATCTTCTCCGTTCTAATTTCTGGCTTTGCCTCCCCGGCTAACTTCAGGCTGACTTCCCCTTTTAAACTACACTCCTTTCCTCTTTCTAACGCAGGCTTTATCCCCTTAAAAACTTCGGGTTTTATCTCCTTTGTTGGTGTTTTCCGGGGCTTTTTTCCCAAATCTTTTCTAACTTCGGGCTTAACCCTGTTTCATCTCCATCGTTTAATTTTCCCGGTTTTATCTCTACAGTTTCCAACAACTAGTTTTTATATCTCTACACTTTAATTTTTTTGGTTTTTCTCCATTACATATTTATTAATTTTATGAACTAACAAGAGAACACTGCTGCTCCCATATCTCTCAAAATAAAGGCGGGTTTTGTATGATCTTTAATATTTTCTATTAGAAATGAAATATAGTGTACCTGTAAAGCCCGCGCAGGTATTTCCATGATACGGCAGTAAAACGTGCCCCATTCCATTATCTGTTACTGCCTGTGTTCTAATACTGTACAACTTTTCTCCTGCCAGTATATGTAATTGAGAATCTGATTTTTGAGTGACTCACAGAAAAAATGTATCTGGCACCCCTCCATTATAAAACCTACCAATTATCAGTTTGACTTTCCATATACATTTATAACAATTTATTTTACACCGATACAAGCTCACTTAAAAATCATCTGAAATAGAAAATGACAAAAACCCAAATTAAGTGGGAATTTTAAGCGCACGGGGGCCCTTCCCCCACCTGCAGCTGGTTCCTTTATTAAAGGTAGCGGGTGTTTATTCACCTAATTTAAAGTGATAGCATGAAACCATTCATTTTAAAAGTCTATATTCTTTGAATAATAGGTAGGGGAAATCCAATGAGGATAGCCGACTGCATTTTCCCTTTCTCTCTCTCCAGAAAATTGTTTCAAAAACGACCAGACTCCCAAATTTCCCACTCACCCAACATCCAAACCTGATGACCGAACAAAACTCCCTGAAGAGGTTTTTCAAAAACACCAACTCAATTCACTCACCCAAGCACCTTCCGATGAACGAACAAACAGAATATTGTACAACCAACGATACCTCCGCCACAATAGAGTTCCCGCTCCTTCTGAGTTTCCTAAACAACAACTCGGAAGGTTCGAATACTAAATACAAAATCCTCCCAGGAATGGAACAGACCCCTCTCAATTTTTGCGAGGGATTTGAGTAACAACTTTAGGAGGTGAAAAATGTTGTTGCCCCCGGGTAGAAGGACTAAAGTCCCTCGGATTCAGCTCCCGCTCTATATTAAGGCGAGACTCTTCCCCGGGGGGTACGGAGGCCGGAACCCACACGGCACATCCAGAGCCCCTTCAAAAGATCCTTAGCAACCCCTCAATAATAAACCTGTAAAGGCAAATATAAACCCAAAGGTTTGGGGGTCAACGGTTGCGAGGATTTCAAAATCGTCATTTTCAATTGAATCAGAGAAGTGTAATACCCCCCAAAATTTAAAAGCTCACAGCACAGGATATCAATACTCTCGGGAAGCTAATCACCCAGTCAAACAAAAATGATAGCCAGCCTAATCTGTAGAGGGATGTCAGACCTCATGCCACTCACACCCACAGGGATGTATTTACAAATATACACACATATAGTATATTAATAATCTTTGGTTTATTAATAATATAATATATAAATATCGTTTGTTGGTGTGGGATAATATATATATATTTTATATATATATATATATAAATATAAATTTTATAAATATATAGTATATATATTTATATATATTCATTTCCATAAACATGCATACCGGACCCGGACCGAACTTGACTTGCCTCGATGTTGGTCACCTACCGCTCTTTGCCTTTCTGAAATCCTGTTGCTTCACCCTTTTTATGTATATGGTTTGCTGCCAATTTTCAGCACGTAAAAGGCTTTTTTTGCCATACATGTGTATGTGTGTGGTGTGTGTGTGTGTGTGTGTGTGAGTGTATGTGTTGTTGAGTGTATGTGTGTGTGGCGCGCGCCGCGCCTTTGTATGTATATACCTTGTTCTAATTAGTCATGATTTGCCAAGTTGCTAATCTCATATCTCATCTTAAGTTCTGCGTAAAATAATAGTGAAAAATACCCCTAATATCCTTGCATAATACTTCATCATTCATTTTTACACAAGCGAAATATATCATCGTCTTTTTATACAAACGTGGATTACATTACAATAATAAAGTAGAATATGCTACAGTTATCTTGAATTACAAAGGTAACGTCAAGCTAAAACGAGGGGGGGGCAAGATCCCATTGAGAAACTGCATTTCCTCGCTACCGTCTCTCTCACCTTAACTATTTGATCCCCAAGCTCGTCGTCGTCCGATGGACCACTCATGAAACAAAACCTCCGCTGGACCAAATCCACACCCCGAGCTTAAGTTTTTTCTGACAGCGCAACCACAGCTGTGGAACTGCAGTTAAAATGTGTAAATGTGTGTTCAATATGAAGCAAATTGGGAAGGATGATAATAATGAATATGAAAAATTGTAATAACGCAAATATAATAGTAATAATAATAATAATCATAATCATAACAATAATGATAATAGACTAATTGTAATGATAACGATAACTTTAATGATAATGGTAAGGATAATGATAGTGGTAAAGATAGGATAATGATGATGGAAATAATAATAATATTCATGATAACAATATAATTACATCAGCAATAAAGTAAATAGGAATAGGAATAATAACAATAATTACATTAACTATACTAATAACATTAAAATAATAATGATAACAATAATAATATGATATATGATAACAAGATCATATTGTCAGTTTTATCATTACCATTATTGTTATTATAATTGTTATTATCTTCATTATTATTACTATTACAAGTTGGATTATCATCATAATATCATCATTAGTATTATTGTTTTTATTTTCGTTACTATTGCTATCATACTATTACCATGATTATTATCATATTATGTCTATCATATCAGCTAAATAATAAATGTAAATAATAATATGATGATTGAAAGAAAGCAAATACAGTGTCAATAAGCTATATAATAATGATTGTTAGACTGAATAACGAGAGCATTAAAAAAAAAATAATAAATAAAACCTCCATTGCTATCAGTTCTATCAATATCATTACCCTTATCATAATGATAGCACTGTTGAAAATAATATGAATAATCAAAACATAAATCATGATAATATTTATAATACAAATAACAATGACAAGGGTAACAACCATTCAATAAAATAACAATTATACTAAAAATACAAACCACTTTATGGGAGGAGTAGAACAAGACCAGCAAGACAATAATAATGATGATAAAGATAAATTATAATCATGATGATTATGATGATGAGGATGATAATGATAATAATACTAATAATAATAGAAAAATAATAATAATAATATATAATAATAATAATAAAATAATCATAATAATATAATAACAACCCACAAAATAATGATAATCATAATAACATTAATAATAGTAACAATGCCAACAAAAAAATAACTAATATCAATAAAAATAATAATAAAAAGATCACAATAATTTTAACAATAATAATACCAAAGATGAATATAAAAAAATATAATTTTGATAACATACTACTAATGAATATTAAAGGATCAGATAATATCTTACAAATGATGAAAACAGACAACAATGTCATCATTGATAATAATAAAAAACAACACACAGAAAAACACAAACGATTAATACTATTTTTCAATTCAGACAATATGATACAATGATGTAATGAGATCAGCTTCCCTCTCGACCCATTGGTCTATGAATGCCCTTGGAAGGAACTACCAACTCTCTCAGGAAGGTCTCGAGAGAGGCTCATGCCATTCTCTAGTTAAATAGGATTTTGTTGCGTATGGCAAGTCATAGGCAGGACTGGACAAAAGCGCTACTGATGTGCATGGTAATACGTCAGATGACACCCTCTGCACTGCATTTAGATCACCGTCCCAAACGCTCTCGCAAGCCAGGGTTTGCCGACCACCACCGTCGGCTTGCCTTAGTAGTTGGAGTCCTATCTTCATCTGATTCTACTTCACAGAGTCGATCCATTTGCGATGATCAAAATGGCCAACCCACTGACAGAGGCCGAGCCCCCTAGCACTAACTAAAAATGATAAGGTTAAATAAACTGGGCCAAAAATAGGCCATGGCGAAGCTTAACTTTGCAAGTCACACTAAAAATAACTGAACAAACCAAATAATACTACTGCTAATTTATTGTTGATGATAATGATGAAAACAACACATTATGTAGAAAAAAAAAACACAATAATAATGTGATACTAAAAATAATATATTGATAACGATACAATGAATTAAAATAATAATAAATAGCACAACAATACCAAAATAATGAAATTCATAATAATGATAAGGAATAAGAATGATGATACAAGATGATGATAATCATAATAATAGCTATAATAATGAGAACAACAATAACCATAATTATGATAATCACTAAAAAAGAATAAGATTTTAAATGCATACATACACTATGACATTAGAGCGGCACTAATAGTACAAATGATAATAATGATAATGATTATGATAATAACATTAATAACAAAAGCAATGATAATAATGCTAACAATGACAAAAAGGCTAATAATAGTAATAATAAAAGTAGTAATAATAAAGATGATTTTAACAGTAATGATAATCATAAAAATGAAAATAGTAATAATGATAATGATGATAATAATGATGATAATGTTAATATTAATAATAATAATGATAATCATATGTGTAATCATAATAACATTAATGATACTGATAATACTAATAATTATAATAATAGTAATAATAACGATATTAATATCAATAATAATCATAAAAATAATTATGAAAATCAATTGCGAGAAAAAAGGTGCAAGAATAAAAAATGACGATCCTGAAAAAAAAACGAAAATGCTTAAAATACACGTTAGAGCCATTCTGATAACGAAACGGATTACAGTTCAATGCACTGATTTTTCCTATATTAAAGGAAAAATCAATTGCGAGGAAAAAAGGTGCAATAAAACAAAATGACGATCCTGAAAAAAAACGAAAATGCTTAAAATACACGTTAGAGCCATTCTGATAACGAAACGGATTACAGTTCAATGCACTGATTTTTGTTATATTAAAGGAAAAATAAATTGCGAGAAAAAAAGGTGCAATAAAAAAAATGACGATCCTGAAAAAAACCCGAAAATGCTTAAAATACACGTTAGAGCCATTCTGATAACGAAACGGATTACAGTTAAATGCAATGATTTTTGTTATATTAAAGGAAAATCAATTACGAGAAAAAAGGTGCAAGAAAAAAAAAATGACGATCCTGAAAAAAAAAACGAAAATACTTAAAATACACGTTAGAGCCATTCTGATTACGAAACGGATTACAGTTCAATGCACTGATTTTTGTTATATTAAAGGAAAATCTATTGCGAGAAAAAAGGTGCAAGAAAAAAAAATGACGATCCTGAAAAAAAACCGAAAATGCTTAAAATACACGTTAGAGCCATTCTGATAACGAAACGGATTACAGTTCAATGCACTGATTTTCGCTATATTAAAGGGGAAAAATCATTTCGAGAAAAAAGGTGGCAAGAAAAAAAAAGACGATCCTGAGAAAAAGCCAAAATGGTAAAATACCGTTAACCATTCTGAAGACGAACAGTTCAATCATGATTTTCTAAAAGGAAAAATCAATTGCGAGAAAAAAGGTGCAAGAAAAAAAAATGACGATCCTGAAAAAATGCCAAAAATACTTAAAATACACGTTAGAGCCATTCTCATAACGAAACGGATTACAGTTCAATGCACTGATTTTTGCTATATTAAAGGAAAAATCAATTGCACAAAAAAGGTGAGAGAAAAAAAAATGACGATACTGAAAAAAAGCCAAAAATGCTTAAAATACACGTTAGAGCCATTCTGATAACGAAACGGATTACAGTTCAATGCACTGTTTTTTGTTATATTAAAGAAAAAATCAATTGCGAGAAAAAAGGTGCAAGAAAAAAAAATGACGATCCTGAAAAAAAAACAAAAATGCTTAAAATACACGTTAGAGCCATTCTGATAACGAAACTGATTACAGTTCAATGCACTGATTTTTGCTATATTAAACGAAAAATCAATTGCGAGAAAAAAGATGCAAGAAAAAAAATGACGATCCTGAAAAAATGCCAAAAATGCTTAAAATACACGTTAGAGCCATTCTGATAACGAAACGGTTCAATGCACTGATTTTTGCTTTATTAAAGAAAAAATCATTGCGAGAAAAAAGTGCAGAAAAAAAAAGACGATCTGAAAAAAAGCCAAAAAATGCTTAAAATACACGTTAGAGCCATTCTGATAACGAACTGGATTACAGCTCAATGCACTGAATTTGTTTATATTTAAAGGAAAAATCAATTACGAGAAAAAAGGTGCAAGAAAAAAAAATGACGATCCTAAAAAAAAGCCATAAATGCTTAAAATACACGTTAGAGCCATTCTGATAACGAAACGGATTACAGTTCAATGCACTGATTTTTCCTATATTAAAGGAAAAATCAATTGCGAGAAAAAAGGTGCAAGAAAACAAAAATGACGATCCTGAAAAAATGCCAAAAATCCTTAAAATACACGTTAGAGCCATTCTGATAACGAAACAGATTACAGTTCAATGCACTGATTTTTGCTATATTAAAGGAAAAATCAAATGCAAGAAAAAAGTACAAGAAAAAAAAAATGACGATCCTGAAAAAATGCCAAAAATGCTTAAAATACACGTTAGAGCCATTCTGATAACGAAACAGATTACAGTTCAATGCACTGATTTTTGCTATATTAAAGGAAAAATCAAGCTCGAGAAAAAAGGTGCAAGAAAAAAAAATGACGATCCTAAAAAATGCCAAAAATGCTTAAAATACACGTTAGAGCCATTCTGATAACGAAACGGATTACAGTTCAATGCACTAATTTTTGCTATATTTAAGGAAAAATCAATTGTGAGGAAAAAGGTGCAAGAAAAAAAAGACGATCCTGAAAAAAAAACAAAAATGCTTAAAATACAAGTTAGAACCATTCTGATAACGAAACGGATTACAGTTCAATGCATTGATTTTTGTTATATAAAGGAAAAAATCAATTCGAGAAAAAAGGTGCAGAAAAAAAATGACGATCCTAAAAATTCCAAAAATGCTTAAAATACACGTTAAACCATTTGATAACGAAACGGAAAATTTCAGTTCAATCACTGATTTTTGTTAATTAAAGGAAAAACAATTCG
>NW_028235892.1:0-7917 GCF_977035675.1 Penaeus japonicus | reverse complement strand
CATAAGAAAGGTGAATATGAGTGAGAACTGAAAAATTAGAAGGTGAGTGCGATGTGAGAAGAAATGACACTGAGGAGGTTTATGTCAGTGAGAATGATCAATGAGACGGTGACTGGAATGAGAAATACAATGACGAAGTAATGTGAGAGAGAAGACGAAGAGAAGGTGAATGAGTTAGAATAACAATGAGAAGAGTAAATGTGAGTGATAATGACAATGGAAGGTGAATGTCAGGGAGAGTGACAATGAGAAGGTGAATGGGTGAGAATGACAATGAGAAGGTGAATGTGAGTGAGATTAAAATGAGGTGAATGTGAGTGAAAATGACAAGAGAAGGTGAATTAGAGGAGAGAATGACAATGAGAAGGTGAATTGACTGATTTAGAATAAAAATGAGAATGTGAATGTGAATTGAGAAGAAGACAATGAGAACGGTGAATGTGAGGAGAATGACAATGAGAAGGAGAATGAGTTAGAACAAAAATGATGAAGGTGGAATGTGGAGGAGAATGAAAATGAGAAGGTGAATGTCAGGAGAATGACAATGAGAAGGTGAATGAGTGAGAAGAATGACAATGAGACTAGGTGAATGTGAGTGAGATTAAAATTGAGTAGAGTGAATGTGAGTGAAAATGACAATGCGAAGGTGAATGCTGAGTGAGATGACATTGATAAGGTGAATGAGAGTTGCGGAATGACAATAAGACTGAGAATGTGAATATGAATGAGACTGACAATGAGTAGGCGCATGTGTATGAGAATTACAATAAAGAAGGTAAATGAATTGAGAAACACGAGAGAAGGTGAATTTGAGTGAGAATGAATGTAAGCCACTGATTTTCGGACTATTACAGTTATTTGATTGTTCTACAGTCCTTTGTAATAATAGTTCCTTAAGGACACTATTCCCTAGTGACTACGGAAGTACTTGACCGCACCTGGCTTCCTGCCGTGACCTTTCACCTGGTCACAGCTGACACACTCACCCTGGTACCGAACCGGAAGCCTCTTAAACTCTCATTTGACCAAGTACATTTATATGTAATAGCAGGATGAATCTGTAGACATCTCCACTTCCTTCTCACCTTCATTACCCATTGATAGTATGTGTATTTTCATTGCCGTGTACCCTTCAATAGTCTGCTTCGGTCCCTTCAGCTGTTTCGTTGTTGCGAAATAGCCTTCGGCGTAGAGAGTGATAGGCTCTGTACTTAAAGGACACACAAGGAACCCAGGAGAGACAGATACAGGACAGAGAGGTCAGCCAGACAGACAGTTAGAGCGAACAGCTCTGACCTCTGGCCTTCGGCGAGTCTGGTGTGTGATTAATAGTCGAAATTAAGACCCCCGTGGCCGTGAACGTCTGTCTCTTAACCACCGCCCTACAACAGGAGGCATCGAGCCAAGTGTAAGAGGTACTATAACACCTGCTCTCAGTGGTGGGTTATAACTAGTGCCAGCTAGTGGTTTAAAAGACAATGCGAAGGTGGAATTTAAATGAGAATGCACGTGAGAAGGTGAATGTGAGTGAGAATGAGAATGAAAATGAGAAGGTGAATGTGAGTGATGAGTGCGAAAGAAAGAAAGATAATGAGAAGGTGCACCATGAATGCGTAAGAATGACAATGAGAAGGTGAATGTAAATGAGAATGAAAGTGAAAAAGTGTGAGTGATAGTGAGAATGAAGATGAAAAAGGTTTAAACAGTGAATGTGAGTGGGGAATGAGAATGAAAATGAGAAGCGTGAATGTGAGTGAGAGTGAGCTATGATAATGAGATGGTAATGTGGTGAGAATGACAATGAGTAGAGTGAATGTGAATAAGAATGTCATGAAGAGGTGAATGCGAAGTGAGAATGACACTGAGAAGGGAATGAGTTAGAATGACATGAGAAGGTGAATGGAGTGAGATGACATGATGAAGTGAATGTGAGTGAGATGACAATGAGAAATGTGAATGTGAGTGAGAATGACAATTAAAACGGTGAATAGGTGAGTGAGAATGACAATGAAAAGGTTGATTGTGAGTGAGAATGACAATGGAGAAGGTGAATTCGAGTGAGAACGAATGACAGTGGAAAAGGTGAATGTGAGTAGAGACATGACAATGAGAAGGTGAATTTCAGTGCGAATGACAATGAGACGGTGAATTGCAGTGAGAATGACAATGAGACGGTGAATGTGAGTGAAATTAACAATGAGAAGATGAATGTGAGTGAAAAAATAAAAATGAGAAGGTGAATGTGAGTGGAAAATGACAATGAGAGGTGAATGTGAGTGAAAAGACACTGAGAAGGTGAATGTGAAAGTGCAAATGACAATGGAGAAGGTGAATGTGAGTGAAAATGACCAACTGCGAAGGGAATATGAATGAAACATGACAATGAGAAGGTAAATGTGAGTGAGAATGCAGTGAGAAGGTGAATGTGAGTGAGAATGACAATGAGAAGGTGAATGTGATGAAAATGACAATGAGAAGGTGAATGTGAGTGAGAATGACAATGAAAAGGTGAATGTGGTGAGAATGCAATGAGAAGGTAAATGTGAGTGAGAAAATGATCAATTGATAAGGTTAATGTGAGTGAGAATGGACAAAATGAGAAGGTGAATGTGAGGATGGCAGTGACAGGTGAAAGGGAAGGCGAATGAAAATGATAAGGTGAATGTGAGTAGAATGACAATGAGAAGGTGCAAATATGAGTGGGAATGACAATGCAAGAAGGTGAATATGAGTGGGAATGACAAAGAGAAGGTGATTGGAGTGAGATGACCAATGAGAAGGTGAATGTGAGGATGGCAGATGTGAAAGGTGAAAGT
The DNA here is from genome assembly GCF_977035675.1 of Penaeus japonicus. Lineage (NCBI taxonomy): Eukaryota > Metazoa > Arthropoda > Malacostraca > Decapoda > Penaeidae > Penaeus > Penaeus japonicus. Next base: position 5,101 of record NW_028235892.1, on the reverse strand, counting down.
GAGTGAGAATGACAATGAGAAGGTGAATGTGAGTGGAGAATAAACAATGAGCAGGTTAATGTGAGTGAGAATGACAAGAAGAAGGTTGATGTGAGTGAGAATTACAGTGAAGAAAGTGATGTGAGTGGAATGACAATGAGAAGGTGAATGTCTGAGTGATAATGACAATGAGAAGGTGAATGAGAGTGAGATGACAATGAGAAGGTGAATGTGAGTGAGAATGACAATGAGAAGGGGAAAGTGGATGAGAATGACAGGAGATATGATATAATAAATTAGTAATGGTAATAATAATTGATGATATCAATTATGATGATAATAATAATTTATAAAAATAACAAAACACAATGAATGGCAATGAATATTATATTATTCTAGACTGTAGAACTATTATAAAATTAATTTATTAGGGAATTTAATAGATGACCTTACAATAGGAAGGATATAATTGACCCCCAGGCCGGGAGATAGATGTGGCCCAAGAATTAACTGATAATGACTTGTTAATGATACTTGGAATGAGAATAGAGGAAGTAAAAGGAGTGACAAGGCTACTCAATATTCTTAGGAATGAGAATGAAAAAAATATAGTGAGATGCTAAAGAGAATAGGAAGGGGAAAGATAATGAAAATTATTGATATAAAGATAATGAATAAGATGAGACTGGATAGATAATTTAAATAATAATGATCCATCTTCGTGTCCTTTGGAAAGGCATTCTCGGCACCTGGCCTTCTCCTCTACCTTTGAAACAAAACAAAGATGAAGGCTATACTCTATCTGCTGGCTTAATATGTGACTCAAGACCAAGAGATTGGCGCTTGTGGCTAGAGCAAAAACTCTTGCCCTCAATTGACACTTTTCTAAGGGCATTCTTATAAGAAATGGAAATAGCACTGTGGCTTCAAAACAATTTTATCCTTCTGGCCTCAAAATGCAAAGTCCAGCAACCATCCCTGTCGGATCCACACAACTGCATTGGCTTTTACTTTCGTCAACTCCTGTTGCGATTTAAATCCCAGTTGTCCAATGTGTCTTTCTTCCACAGCAACCATGAGCCAGTCAGCCCAGGTACCAATGGCAACAGTCATGTTTGTATGAAGATTGTTTTTTTTACTATGAACATGTCTCTCACTCCAATGCTGAACCTCTTGCTCTTTCTCACACACTGATGGTTTTAGGGCCCACTTGGACTGTCTCTCACTCCAAAGTTGCCTATACATGAATATTTTAAGGAGAGACAGGTATGAATTAGATATGTATAGATATATATTATATATATATATATATATATCAGAGTTATATATTCAATATTTAAACATATAGGTCAATAAATGTCTATAGAGATATATATATATAGATAGATATATATATATATATATATATATATATATATATGTATATATATATATATTATCTAGATATATATATATATATATATAAAGATTATGATATGTATAGATATATTTATATTATATATAGATATATAATATTTAGTTATATACTTTTATATATGTCTATATATATATACTATATATAATGATATATATATAGATATTATTTTATATATAATACATATATATATATATATATATCTATATATATTGTTATATATATATATATATAGATATATAATTATTATTTGTATATATATATATATATAGTTATTTATATATACTATATTTATACTATATATATTAGATTTTATACAATATATTATATATATATAGACTTATAGATATGTAATCTATACGATAATATATATATATATATATACATATATATACATATATCTGTATATATATACATATTATGTATTTATATACATATATATATATATATATATTATATAGAATTATATATATACTATATATATATTATTATATATATACTTATATATTTTGGTATAGGCCAACAGTTCAGAGTTTATATATGTATATATATGTAGATATATATATATATATATATATATATATATAATATATATATATAGATATATACATTATTATATCTACATATAATGTAAATTATATATATATATATATATATATATATATATATATATATATATATATATATATATATATATATTTATATACATATATATACAACATCACGTATATGAATATATACCTCTGTATGTATGTATATATAAATTATTATACATATATACACATATATGTTATACGTAAATATTTTATATATATATATCTATATATATTATATATATATATATATAATATATATTATATATATTATATGTGCATTAAATATACATATATACGAGTACATATATATAATATTAATATATATATATTATATATGTGCATATACATGTTTGTGTCATACATATTCATTATATATACATATAATACAAATATGTTTAATATATCTATATATATATTTATATCTATATAAAGTATATATATATATATATATATATATATATATATATATTATAAATAACATGTGCATATACAGTTGTGCATACATATTATATTTATACATATACATACAAATATGTAATTAATATATTAATTATATATATATTATATATTTATATATATATATATAATATATATTATATATATATACATGTGCATATACATGTTTGTGCATACATATTCATATTTATACTATACATAAAATATGTTTTAATATCTTTATATATATATATATCTATCTCTATATATATATATATATATTATATATATATATATATATATATATATGGACATAGGTAAATATATATGTTACTTATATACATGCATCTGTATTATTTACATATATAGGGAAATGTGATAATAATAATAATTAATAATAATAATAATAATAAAAATCTACTAATTAATTATTAAGGAATCAATTTAGAAGATTTACACCTTGCCTGTGTTAATTCGCATGAAAGAAGAATACTTCAAGAAATCTCTGGCATCAAAAGCCAAGACCTAATTAATTCTACACACACACAAACCAAAAAAGAAAATGTCGAAATGTACTTTCTAAAAAGATTGCTATTGCTGGCTTACCAAAGAAATACGTGTCACCCAGAAAGTTCGAGAGGGGCGCCTGCTGATAGGGAGCCGGGGGCGGTCTGCAGCCCGGCGGCGTCGCCTGCTTCACCAGAGCAAACTGAAAGGGAAAAGGCTATGGTCAGGACTTCCCACTTCCACATGGACGGTTCTTAATGCCTATACAACAAAGAGAAAATAGAAAAAACACCAATATGCCCAAGAACTTTTCGCTTTTCTGTCTTTTCCTACGCTTGTTTTTATCTCGATTTGTTCAGCAGGAATCCTTGTCAATGGTCTGTGCACATTTCACTACATTGTGTTCTTGCTACACCATATCATCATATCGGCAAGTGTATAGCTTTGATGATCCAGTGCGTAGAGGCCCCAATTTCTGTCTCTCTCTATCTATTTCTAACTCTATCTATCTCTACCTATCTCTAGCTCCTAACTCCGTCTATCTCATTTTCATCTAAGAAATTCTAGTCCCTTTCTCTTCCTGTCATCTCTATGCTTTCCCCTACACCCTGTCTATTTATCCTAGTTTCTCTCCTTTTTCTCATGTCCCTCATTTTCCATTTATCTTCTGCCTTTCTACTTTCAACCCCACTCAGTCTCTCTCTCCTGCCTTCTTCTCCATCTATTATTTCTCTCTCTTTCTATCTCTTCTTTTCTTTCTCTCTCTTCCCCTCCGTCTTTTTCTCGTTTACCGTTCCTCCTCCACCTCTCTTGCCTTTTCCTTCCCCTCTTCCCTGTCATCTCTCTCTCTCTCCTTTTTTCTATTTCAACTGTTATCCTTTTACATTTTGTACTCCCTCCACTCTTCTCTCTCTCTCTCTCTCTCACTCTCTAAATATCTATCTCTCTCTTCTCCCTCCACCTCCCTCCCTCCCTCAGTATGTCTGCCTGTGGCTGTTGTACTTAAAGTTCCGCAGCTTGCCTGGGATGGTCATTCTGTTCTGTTGGTGCTCGGAGGGTAAGAGCTCCTGAGGAAGACAATACCTTTAAGTAAAATAACATTAGGATAAGAAGGCTTGGCAATAATGCTAATAAATAAAGAAAAAAATCAGTAGTAACAATGTGAATTATTAGTATTGAGATTTTGCAATCCACACCAGAGCAATTTTGATATCAGTGTTTTTATATCTGATTCACTCATTCATTGAATTAGTGTTCTCTGTGTTGTATAAATATTTTTGATTTGTTTGTTAGCAGAAAAAAAGCGGATTATTTCAAAGTATAGTACACACTCTTCAAACTATTAGAAAGGGTAGTTCGGAACAGAACTTAATGTCACAGATGCATGGCACATACAAACATAAAAACACACTCACTCACACATATGGGTTGCTCAAAAAACGGAGCACATAGTCAACAGACACACTCAGAATCCTACACACACACTCAAAAACACCTTACACAGATCCACACCACAGATGTGTATATATGTATGTATATGCTATATATTATATATATATATATATATATATATATTATATATATATTATATATATTTAATTAATAATATACAAACGCACACACACCCTACTTGCACATACAAACAAAGTAATCAAAGACACATACATACACCAACCCATACACAAAGCATTCAAACACTCAAAGTTATACACATATTACATCAGACACACGCACAAACGTACAAACACGATTATGCATATTTACCACTCACATATACGTACATTACATACACACAACACAACCAAAAACAAACAAACAAAAACAAGATCATTATATAATAGTTATAAAAAATACAACAAACACAACACAACATGGAGGAAATTAAGTAATAGATAATAGATTAAAAAAAAAGAAAAAAGACAGAAATAGTGGGAGGGGGAAGTGATGAGGGAAAAATAGCAAGGAAACAGATTTATATATATATTATATAATATACTATATATTATATAATATTATATATATATATATATATATATAAGTATATTATATTATATATATATATATATATTATAATATATATATTATATCTATATATATATATATATATATATATTGCCCATACATCAAAGCAAGCAGAGCAGAGAAAACAAACAGAAAGGAAACATAGTAT
>NW_028235891.1:17500-32500 GCF_977035675.1 Penaeus japonicus | reverse complement strand
AGAGAGAGAGAGAGAGAGAGAGAGAGAGAGAGAGAGAGAGAGAGAGAGAGAGAGAGAGAGAGAGAGAAAAAGATGAGAAAAAGATAGAGAAAGGCATAACAACACAAAGAGACAGAGATTCCCCCTCCCCCCAACCCCTCCCACACCCATCTCCATCCCAACAAGAACACACCCACTTTGAATTTATCTCGAAACGACTCACATGCAAATTCCCATCACGTTGCAGGTTGCACAAGATGCTGGCTGCCCCCACGTCTTACCAAGGAGACAAAATCACATATGCAATATTTCCTATAATCGAGATCGGTTCAGGTGATTCAGGGAATGTTCCCCGCCCTGTGTTATTGCTTCCATGAAAAGGGGAAAAGAGAAAGATGGAGACTGGGAGAGTTGAGAGAGAGAGAGAGAGAGAGAGAGAGAGAGAGAGAGAGAGAGAGAGAGAGAGAGAGAGAGAGAGAGAGAGAGAGAGAGAGAGAGAGAGAGAGAGAGAGAGAGAGAGAGAGAGAGAGAGAGAGAGAGAGAAGAGGAGGAGAGAGAAGAAGAGAGTAGAGAGGATAAGGGGAGAGGAATAGAGCACAAACAAAAAATAAAATAAAAAAAGGAAGTGAGAGGGAGGGAGGGATGGAGAAATAGATATATATATATATATATATATATATATATATAGATAGATAGATAGATAGATAGATAGATAGATAGAGAGAGAGAGAGAGAGAGAGAGAGAGAGAGGGGGGGGGAATATAGGGAGGGACAGACAGAAAGAGAGAAAGCTAAATTGAACGATATGAACAAATCAGTGCCATTATCTCTCTGCAAATGCAATTCCTGGTCACTTTGCATTCGAGGCGAGATCGGCCTTATCATCATCAACTGGTTTCGTGTATCTCCACGCCCCTTTCTTGCTTCTCTCTCTCTCTCTGTCTCTCTCTCTCTCTCTCTCTCTCTCTCTCTGTCTCTGTCTGTCTCTCTCTCTCTCTCTCTCTCTCTCTCTCTCTCTCTCTCTCTCTCTCTCTCACTCTCTCTCTCTCTCTCTCTCTCTTTCCCTTTCCATCTTATCCAGGAAGTGCTGTGTGTGAAAGCAACCACCTGCTCCATCTGGGATTTAAGAGTGTTCCTTTTCTTTCTTCTTCTCTTTCCCCTTTTCATTCTTCGTCTTCATCTTACTTCTCTTGTCTTCTTTATGTATCATCATCTATTTTCTTCTCGTCCTATTCTTCAGTTTTTTTCTTTTTATTTTTTTGTATTATTTTCCTTTTTTTTTATCTTCCTCCTCTTCTCCTTTTCTTGTATCTCCTTTCTCATCCCCTTTCTTCATCATCTACCTCTTCATCTTCTTCTCCACCTCCTATTCCTCTTCTCCTTCTTCTATTTTTTCTTCGGTTTCTCCTTCTTATTTCTTATCCTTCTTCTTCAATATCTTCACCGTTTCCTTCCCCTTGTCTTCTCCCCTCACCCACCTTTCCACTCCATCAGTCAACCTATTAAAGAGAGGGGAGAGGAGGGGGGGAGGGAGGGAAGGGTGGGAAGAGGAGGGGAAGGAAGGGTGAGGAGTGGAGGGGAGAGATAGCAGAGGGGGGAGGGGAGAGGGGGAGGGGGAAGGGGGAAGGGGGAAGAAGGGAGAGCAAAGGAGAAGAGAGGATTGAGTTGGGCTTAGGAAGGGGGAGGGGAAAGGGGGAAGTGAGGGGATGGGAGGAGGAGGACGAGGAGGAAGAGGAGGAGGAGCAGGAGGGGGGGAAGGGAGAAGGACGAGGAGGAGCAGGAAGGGGGGAAGAGAAGGGGGGAAGGGAGGGGATGGGAGGAAGGGGAAGGGAAGGGGGAAGGGAGAGGAGGGGAGGAGGAGGAGGAGGAGGAGGAGGAGTTGAGGGTTGGATATAATGTTTTATCGAGGGGAAAATTGGATTTGAAAACGGGCAGATATTTAGAAAGAAGAATAGGCTTGGGTTTTTGTAATAAGATGAGGAGAGAGTGCTAGAGAGAGAGAGTGAGTGTGAGGAGAGACGGTGAGAGAGTGAGTGAGAGAGAGAGGGAGTGGAGGTGAGAAGGGTGAGACGAGATCGAGAGAGAGAGAGAGGATCGAGACGAGAGGAGATTGGAGGAGGAGGAGAGAGTGAGGAGAATGAGAGTGTCGTGAGAGAGAGAGACGAGACATGAGGAGAGAGTAAAAATAGAGAGATAAGTGAGTGAGAGATTATTAATTTGAGACTCACCTCACACTCACACAGGAGAGAGAGAGAGAGAGAGAGAGAGAGAGAGAGAGAAAGATAGAGATAGAGAGAGAATGAGAGAGAGAGGAACGACAATACTATAACATGATTATCAGATGATATAATCATAACCACAAATACCTAACCAAAACCTTACGATATATAATAAAGAAATGGTTAAAGGTTAAAGATCCGTGCCTTCCTTCTTTTTAACTTAATTTCGGCGGTCGTGTACGTGTTCAGCGATATAATTTTAAACCGTTAACATTGTCACCAGGCTTCACTGCGTCCGAATACGTGAGTTCAATGTACAGAAGTTGTTCGTCGGTCTGATTTATTCTTTAAACTGCGAAAATAGGCATTGATCATTAGGTTGTAGTGAATTTTGATCTTTCTTCAGTTAACGTTTATTAAAGTAGGTTTGTTGAGGGTGTATTTCATAAATTGTTGATGGTTGTTGGTTTGCATGTTTACATTTTAGGTGTGTGTTTTTTGTCGTTCGTTTGCGGTTTGGGGGGTATGTGGTGGTCTGTTGGAGGGTGCATGGCAGGTTGAGTGTTCGGAGTGGTAGTTTGATTATGGTTGCTTTTTCTTGTATCTGTTTACGTTTTATTTCTCATCTTCTCTTATTGGTGACATGTATGTTGTCTTGTTTGTATGGATGTCTGTGCGGGGTTTATGGGATGGATGGCTGGTATCTGTTGATTGAAGTTTATAGAGGTATGGTTGTTGGGTATTCTGGAGTGGTGGTGATGTGTGGGTTTGGATTATGGATAGGAGTGGTTGGAAGTGGGTTGGGGGAGTGTGGGGTAGAGGGGTTGCTGCGGGGGGCGGTGGTTGTGGAAAAAAAAAGGGGAGAATGAAAGAAGCAGAAAGAGAGAGAGAGAGAGAGGGAGAGAGAGAGAGAGCGAGAGAGAGGGAGAGAGAGAGATAGGGAGAGAGGGAGAGAGAGAGAGGGAGACGATCGAGCGAGCGAGAGAGAGAGAGAGGAGATAGAGAGAGGGAGAAGAGAGCGAACGGGCGAGCGTTAGAGAGAAGAGAGGGAGAAGGGAAGAGAGAGAGAAGAGGGAGAGAGCGGGAGAGAGAGAGAGCAGAGCGAGAGAGAAGAGAGAGAGAGGGAGAGAGCGAGATAGGGAGAGAGGGAGAGAGAGAAGAGGGGAGAGAGAGAGAGCGGGAGAAGAGAGCAGTAGACAAGAGTTAGAGAGAGAGACTGAGAAAGAGGGACTGAGAGAGAGAGAGAGAGAGGGATAGGGAGAGAGAGAGAGAGAGAGAGAGAGAGAGAGAGAGAGAGAGAGAGAGAGAGAAAGAGAGAGCCCCGAGAGAGTGGGTGTGTGTGTGTGTGTGTGTTTGTTTGTGGGGTGGGTGGGTGTGTGTGTGGGGGGAGGGAAAGGAAGTGGGGTGGGGTAGGGGGTGGTTGATACAGGGGGGGGTGGATGAGTGTGAGGGTATGTTGGGGCGGGAGTGATGGGTGAGATTGAGTGAAAGAAGAGAAAGAGTGAGCGATTGGGGAGAGAGGGAAAGGAGATTGAGAGAAAGGGAGAGAGAAGAAGGAGAACGAAATTGTGGAAGGCAAGAAATGATAAGAATAAGAAGAGGAAGAAGTAATGAAAGCAAAGACAAAAAGGAATAAGAAAAGAAGAAAAGAAGACGGGAGTAATGACACCACGCAAGAAAAAGGGAAACAACTAGGTACGCACACTATGAGAAGAAAGAGGGGAGAAGTAATTAAAAGCAAAAAAGATAAAGAAAATACGCAATAAGAAGAAGAGTAATGAAAAGATACAAGAAAAACCGCACGAGCCGACGAAGTCAATGAAGAGTGGTAAGCAAAAAGAAAAAAATAATGCCGCAGAAGGTTAATGACCAAGATAACGAAAAAAAGAAAGACGAAGAAGTAATGAAGTGATAAGAAAAAGGAGGTGAGAGCGATAGTCAGGTGCTTAGGTTGTACATATGTTATGTTGGTGCGTGGGTTGTGTAGTGGGGGGGGGGGGGGGGGGGGGTGTTGTGGTTGTGGGGGTGGTTTGGGTGTACTTTATGTGTCTGTGGGTGGGGGCGGGGATGGAGGTTGGGGTGGATGTTTTCTGGGTGGTGTGGTGATGTTGGTGGTGTTTGGTGTTGGTGGGTTTGGTGAGGTGGTAGGTGTTGGTGCTTATGGGTGTGGGTTGGTCCGTGTTGGGGTGTCGTGTGGGGGGTTTGCTGTGTAGTGTGATGGGGCGTGTGGGGGGTGGGGTAGGTGTGTGTGTGTGCGTGCGTGGGGGTGTGTGGGGATTTGGGTGTGGTCCGTGTAGTTTGTTGGGGGTAGTGGGGATGTGTGTTTGTTGTTGCTGTCGTCGTGAAAAAAGTTATTAAAAAAAAAAACAAAAATAAGAAATTTATATAGATGAGAGAAGAAACAACCCATGAAAATGATTGAGAAGTGACAAGAGTCGAAGAGAAAGAGAAAACGAAGACAAAAGAAAAAAAAGAAAAAAAATAGGAGCTGACGTGCAGAAACAAAATCCAGTCTATCCATGGATTCGGCCAAAGGATGCAAAGGAGAAATATCTGCACTTGAAGATGTGACACGAAGTGTCGTACATGATATGAGGAACGCCTAACTTTTTGGGGCATTACTCCTTAAGGGAAATTTCTCTATTGGGGAGCGGGAGAGGAGGCGAAAAAGGGGGGTGGAGGGAGAGGGTGGAGGGATGGAAGGATAAGAGGTGGAGGGGGGGGGGGTGGAGGGTGGATGGGTAGAAGTGGGGGGAGGTGGAACAGGAGGAGGTTACAGAGAGAGAGAGGAAAGAGATAGATAGATTAGTAGATCGAATAGAACGAGAGAGCAGATCGATAGATCAGATACGAGAAATGATAAGATGAGAGAGGATGGAGAGAGGGAGATAGAGAGAGATGAAAAGGATGGATGGATGGAGGGAGGGGGGGGGAGGGAGAGGAAGGTGAGAGGGAGAGGAAGGAAGTGAATTGAAAATGAGTGAGGGAAGAAGTGGGAGAGTTAAGGTAAGGGGGTATAGGGAGAAAACCAAGAAAAGAGGGAGGAAGGGGATGGAAGAAAGGAGGAATGGAAAGAGGTAGTAAGGGAACGAGAACAGAGAGAGATTGGAGGGGGGGAGAGGAGAGGACGAGAGAGAGAGAGAGGATGATGGGAGGGAGAGAACGAGGAAGATTAGGGAGTAGGGAAAAGAATAAGGAAGAGGGAGAATGGGAAGGGGAGAGGAAGAGTTGAAAGAGGGTGAAAGAGGGAGAGAGAAAGAGAGGGGCAAAGAGAAAGAGAAGCAAGACACACAAAGGAAGAGACACAAACCCAAATCAAAGAGAGAGAGAAAATAAACAAAACAAATCGAGTGAGAGAGAGATAGATAGATAGATAGATAGATAGATAGATAGATAGATAGAGAGAGAGAGAGAGAGAGATCGAAAGAGAAAGAGAAAGGGAGAAAGACCGAAAGAGAAAGAGAGAGAGAAAGATCGAAAGAGAAAGAGAGAGAGAAAGATCGAAAGATCGAGAGAGAGCAAGATAAAGATTGAAAGAGAAAGACCGAAAGAGAAAGATCGAAAGATCGAGAGAAAGACCGAAAGACCGAAAGATAAAGAGAGAAGAAGAGAAAGATCGAGAGAGAGAGATTACCCCCTCAGAGAACTCCACTCGCAAGACCTCAAGACCGCAGAGACACTTCCTGTTGAGTCCACAAATCTAATCGAATTAATACCTTTTCAAGGGATGGAATCGTTATAAAAGGATATAAAAACGGTCAGGAAAAGGAGAATGGAAGGTGTTCACGTGGCGTCCGTCGGGTTCAACGACACACTTTCCTCTTGAGAAATGTTAAAAGCTTTTATAGATATGTAGGGCCTAGAGGGAGAGGGAGGGAGAGGGAGGGAGGAAGAGGGATAGAGAGAGAGAGAGAGAGAGAGATAGATGAGAGATAGTGGGATGAGCTTAAGGGAGATTAGAGATGAGGAGAGAGGTGGGGATGGGTAGAGCAGAAGAGCTATAGAAAGAGAGAGATGGAGAAAAACAGACAGACAGACAGACATCTTAGGAGAGATAGACATATATACAGATGAATATAGATAGAGAGGATGGAAAAAAAAAAGATAGGATGAGAGAATGTAGGAAACCCCCCCCCCGTAGCTTACCTACAATACGTACCCCTATCATTGCATACCATAAACAATGATAATTAAACATGATTCCAAATCCGTTTATGATTGCAATCCCTATAGCATTTAGAAGAGATTGCCTATAGTTTGCACAAAACATATCGCAATATTAATATACTAAACAACAAAAATACAACTATACAACTACATTTCGAACTCAATCTACTAAACAACATCCCCACATAACGCAACAACTTCAACTACTATCTTAACTCATCAAAAAACAAAACTACCTTAAACCTCGCATCATAACCAACACTACTACCAACAAAAATATATAACACCACATTACAACCTAACAACATACTCATACCAATCCAACACCAATCACCACCACCCACATCTTCTCCAAACACAATACATCATATACAACCACCATCAACTCCTCAACGATCTCCACTCCATCACCACATATAATACTTTAAAAACCTCCTCCTACCCTCAACCATCCATCCTCCTCTTCTCCTCCTCATCCTCCTCATCCTCTCCACCCCCTCCCCCCCCACCACCACCCCCACCATATCTCCTACTGCTCGCGAATGATTATAAAAAAGCAATTTACACATAACATACATGATATTGTGTAAATATAACCAAACACCCATTAATATCACCATTGCCGTCATCAATCAACAATAAATTGTAAATTAGTTATTCTTTATTAAAAAAAAATAAAATATAATATATTGAAATAATTTGATACTAGACAGTGCACCGTAAGTTACCTCACAAAGATCTTACATATAGTTTAGATATAAGGCGTTGATTCGCGTTTGTGTAACAACTAAAAAAAAAGTAAAATGATTTTCATAACCATTTAAAAATTAAAAAATACAGAATTACTAGTAATTTAATATCATCCTAGAATTACTATCAATTTCGTTCTATGTCATAAAATAATATCTCGTCCTTCATATTACTCCTTCCCACACTAGAAAATAACAATAACCAAAATGAATATTATTATAATAAAAAAATTACCATAAATACAAAAAACTAAAAAGAAAAAATAAAACATGCAAAAATAATTCTAACCAATCAATCTATGAATCTCCGAATAATAATACAAAATCGAAATCTAAAAATGTAAATTAAATAAATTACTTCGTCCCGCCCCAACATTTCATTAATACTTCTACCCTACCCTCTCAAAACTACTAAAATCCATACCTATAAAAAAAACACACCATCCATAAAATAAAAAACCCCTAACCCCACAAACTTCCCCACCACAACACACCCTATACCATCCACAAACCCATCTAATCCAATAATCTCCCCAACCACCCCCTCCAATAATACAAAAAAATTACCTTATAACCTTACAAAAAACCCATATCCCCCACCACTCTCACTTTCCACCAAACAACCACAAAATACCCTCCCCAAAATCCCATAAACACAAAACCCAAACATTCTCACACAAAACTCCCTCTTCTAAACATCCACAATTTAACAACACATCTTCCTAAAACTCACACACAAACAAACCAAATCCATACATACTAAAACAAAACCTCCTACCTATACATACACAAAAAACTCACACACACATAATACTTACAAACAAAAACACCCAACACACACATCAATAACACCTCAACAAACACACAAACAAACAAAATCATAACACCTAAATACAATAAATACACTTACACACTCACACAAAAAATCAAATACAAACCTATAATCCATCAAACTCAAAAACACAAACACCACACCCACACAACAACACACACACAAAATACACAAACCAAAACACACAACCACACACACACACAAACACACACACACACACACCACACACACACACACCCCACACCACCACAACACACAACAAAAACCCCAACCCCACCCACCTAACCCCCCCCCCCAACACCCACCCCCCAACCCACCCCCCCCCAAACACCCACCCACACACCAACCCACAATCAACCACCCACCCACCCACCCCAAAACAACCCTCCCCCCAACACCACACCCACAACCAAAACAAACCACACACACACCACCCACCACACAACAACCCTAACACAACACACTCAACCCAACCCCACCACAACCCACTACCGCCCCATCCCCCCCCCCCCACCCCCCCCCCCGTTTCCCCCTCCCTTACACCCCCCCTTCCCCCCACTCCAACTACATTCCCTAATTTCTCCCCCCCCCTTACCCCCTCCAACAACCCCCCCATACTACTACCCCCTAAAAACCCACTCACATCTCCCCCCCATCCCCCCCCCCATTATCTACCCCCTTCCCCCCATTCCACCCATCTTTCTCATCTTACTTTTCACCCCCCCCCCCATACACACATAATTTACCTATCTACCCAAATCTCCCATATAACTCATATATCAACCTAAATATATTAAAATCCTCCTCCTAACCCTATCACCCCCCCCTTTTTCACCCATCTAACCAATAATTTCCATCTACCCATCAAACCCCCAACTCCTATTCCTCTATACTCTACACATCCACCCAACTCCACCAACTCCCCTTTCCCTCCATCACTCCTATCTACCCCTCCATCCCCAAATAAACATCTACCACATTCCATGCGTATATTAAAGGTGAATAAATGAGTAAAAAGTGAAAATTATTCTAAAAGGAAGAACAAAACAAATAAAGAAGAATGAGAGGAAGAGGAAGTGGAAATAAGACACCGAAAGTAAACCCTAAAAAAAAAAAAAAAAAAAAAAAAAAAAAAAAAAAAAAACAAGAAACTGAAAAAAAAAACAAGAAAAAAAAAAAACAGTGAATGGAAAGAAAAAAGTAAAAAAAAAGAAAAAAAACAATAAAAAAAAAAAAAATAGATACAACGAAACTAACAACAACCAAAACAATCCCAAACCACAACAACAACAACAACAAAATACAACACCAACCGCCAGATAAAACAACCAATCTATTTAATGTCACGAGAGGGCGGTGGGACGCCACATATGATGAACGATGCGATATGGACGTCTAAGTAAGATGTATGTAGATATGTTGGGAGATATGTTGTGTGTTATGTGGCGCTGTTGTGTACTCGGGGATAGTGCTATTTCGTTTGGGGATGGATGAGGGAGGTGGGGAGGTGGGGAGGTGGGGAGGGTGAGAGGGAGAGGGGGAGGGTGAGAGAGGTGGGTGGAAGGAGGGAGAGGGACTGGGGGGAGGGGGAGGTGGGGAGGGACTGGGGGAGATGGAGTGAGAGGGGGAAGTGGGGAGGGTGAGAGGGAGAGGGGAGGGAGATGGAGGGAAAGGGGGAGATGGAGTGGGAGAGAGGGGAGGGAGAGAGGGAGGTGGAGTGGGAGAGGGGGAGGTGGAGGGAGGGAGAGGGAGAGGTGGAAGGAGGGAGGGAGGGTGAGAGGGAGAGGGAGGTAGGGAGGGAAAGGGGGAGATGGAGGGAAGTGGGGAGGGAGAGAGGGTGAGAGGGAAAGGGAGGGAGGGAAAGGAGGAGATGGAGTGGGAGAGAGAGAGGTGGAGTGGGAGGAGGAAGGAGGGAGAGGGGGAAGAGGGGAGGAGAGGGAGAGGGGGAGGGAGGGAGAAGGAAAGAGAGAGAGATGAGAGAGTGAGAGACTTCCTCCTCCCCCTCCTCCTCCTCCTCCTCCTCCTCCTCGACCTCTAACCTCCGTTGACCTTCGGATGACTCGCTGACCTTTCACTTCTCTTTGGCAAAGATTTTACGAGCTTTGATATTCGCTTCATCCGATTTTATTTTGTTTTTTAAAAAAATTCCCCTCCCCCTTCCCCCCCCCCCCTTTTTTTCAGTGTTTTTTTATGGGGAAAGGCGGGAAAAAGGGGGGGAAATTTTTTATTTGTTCGTTTTAAAAATTTTTTTAAATTCAAAACACACACCCCCCGCTCGCCCCACCCCAACCCCCAAAACACACCCCCACCCCCTTCTCTCTCTTTTCTCTCTTTTCCCCTCCCCTCTCTCTCTCTAAACACCCCCAAAATTTAACGAACAAACACACACAAAAAACACACACACAAAACACACCACCCCCCAAAACCACACACCACGCTCGCCCCACACCCCAAACAAACACCTATACTCTCTCTCCCCTCTCTTCTCTTCTCTCTCCCCTCCCACCCCCAAAACAAAAAAAAATTTACGAACAAACACCAAAAACCACCAAACAACCACACACACACACGCCCGCAACACACACACCCACACCACACAGGACAAACACACCACACACACCCACAAAACCCCCCAAACACACACACTTTTCACAACAACACACCACAATACACCCCCACATACACACACACACACCACACCACAAAGACACACAACACACACCACACACCACACACACACAAAAACGCTCGCCCCACACAAACACACACACACCCCATTCACACACACACACGCACACACACCCCCAACACACACCCCACACACCCCACACACACACAGACCAAACAGACACACACCACAAAAACCAAAACACATACCACCCAAAACCCCACACCCCACACCCACACACCAAAAACCCCCAAAACACACACACCCACAAACATATATAATATAATATTTTTTATATATTATATATTATATATATATGTGTGTATATATAATATATATATATATATATATTTATATATATATATTATATATATATATATAATATATATATATAATAAAAATCCTTCCTGTAAAAAATAATGCTTGGATTTCGTATTTAAGAAACTTTATAGTTTTTTCCCGGGATAGAGAGTTA
Source organism: Penaeus japonicus (assembly GCF_977035675.1). Taxonomy (NCBI): domain Eukaryota; kingdom Metazoa; phylum Arthropoda; class Malacostraca; order Decapoda; family Penaeidae; genus Penaeus; species Penaeus japonicus. Next base: position 21,411 of record NW_028235891.1, on the reverse strand, counting down.
TTTTCCCCCCGAGGGTTTCAGATGCATGCAATGCTCACCCCAAACATTTTTCGTGGGATGCATTTTTAATAAAATGATCTTATTGTTTATTTTAGTTTTGTCTTTGACTTTATTTTATTTTGTTGAGGGGGGGAGAGGGGGGGGGGTATAAGGGGGGAATTAAATTCTGTTTATTTTTTTTTTCTCTTTTCTGTTTTTTTTCTCCCACCTATGTTTCCCCCCCTTCTCTCTCTCTCTCGGGCTTTTTTCTTTCTCTCTTTGTGTTATCTCTTTTTTTCTACACCTCTCTCTCGGGGTCCTAAAAAACCTGTTATATCCCATCTACCCCCGCCCCCCTTTCATCCTTCCCCCCTTCCTCTTCCTCCTCCCTTCCTCCTCCTCCTCCTCCTCCTCCCCCTTCCTCCTCTCCCTTTCTCCCCCTCCCCCTCCTCCTCCTCCCCCTTTCTCCTCCTCCTCCTCCCCCTTCCTCCTCCTCCTCCTCCCCCCACCCCCTCCTCCTCCCTCTCCCCTTCCTCTTCCTCCTCCTCCCCCCTCCCCCTTTTTTTTTCCCCCCCCTTTCCCTCCCCCCCCCTCCCCTCCCCCTCCCCCCCACTCCTTCTCTCCCTCCTTTTCCCCCCTCCCGTTCCACCCAGCATTAAAATTATTCATCTGTTTAATAATTTCACTTTCATCACCCCTTCGTTAGCAAAATTAAAACCACTTAAACCCGGGCTTTGTGGTTCTGTAACTTGGTTCGAAGGTGATCTTTTTTGGGGGGGGGGGGGGAAGGGGGGCTGGTTTGGGGGGGTTTTTCGCGGGGGGGGGGGTGAGTTTAGGTTACGTTTCCCTGCGGGGGTTGGGGGGTATTTTTTATCTTGCTATCTCTCTTTTCTTTTCTTTTTTTCTTCTCTAAAACTCTATTATTCTTATTTGTTTAGCTATATAGCTTGGCTCTCTCTTTTTTTTTTTTTATTCTCTCTCTCTTTCCTTCTATCCCCCCCCCCCCTCTACCTCTTTTGTCTATTTTATCTATCTCCTTTTTTCTTTTTCCCCCTTTTTTCTCTCTTTCTCTATCTATACTTATCTCTATCTTTCTCTTTCTCTCACTTCTCTTCCCCTTTTCCCTAATGTCGAGTAAAGTACGCCAATTTAAAACTAAAATTTTTTGCGGCAGCTTTAATTTTGAAAAAAAAAAGAAAAAAAAGAAAGAAAAATAAAAGTCAAAAGGTACATTCGTAAGTATTTTTGGGGAAAAATTGAGTAACGAAATAGAACGAGGGAGACTTTTCTGTTGACGGTATGTTGTTGAATAAGAGTAGGGACATTTATGGTGTTTTTTTGTTTGTGTTTTTGTCGTCTCTTTTGTTTCTTTAGTGTTTTTTGTTGTTGTTTTGTTTTGTTCCTTTAGTGGTTTTGTTGTTGTTCTGTTTTCTTTCTTTAGTGTTTTTTGTTTGCCCTTTGTTTGTTTATTCGGTTTTTTGTTTGTGTTTTTGTCGTCTCTTTTGTTTCTTTAGTGTTTTTTGTTGTTGTTCTGTTTTGTTTCTTTAGTGGTTTTGTTGTTGTTCTGTTTTCTTTCTTTAGTGTTTTTTGTTTTGTCTTCTGTTTTGTTTCTTCAGTGTTTTTTGTTTGTGTTTTTGTCGTCTCTTTTGTTTCTTTGGTGGTTTTGTTGTTGTTTTGTTTTGTTTCTTTAGTTTTTTTTTGTTTTGTCTTCTGTTTTGTCTTTATAGTGTTTTTTTTTGTCTTTTTTTCCCCGTTTTAGCTTATTGTTCGTCGTTTCCTTTTCTATTTCCCTCTTTCTCCCTTTCCTTCTTCTTCTTTCGGTTTCTTTTTTTCCCGTCTTCTTTTTCATCCTTTTTTTTTCTCATCCTCCTTTTATACTTCTCGTTTTTCTTCTTTTCTCCTCCTTATCCTCCTTTCTTCTGTCTCACCCCCTTTCTTTCCAAATCTTCTTTCTTCTCCTTCTCTTTTTTTCTTCTTCTTTTTTTCTCTCCATTTTTCTCCTCTGCCTCCTCCCTCCTCCCTTCTTCCCTTGCTTTCCCTTTTCCCCCCTCCCCCTTTCCCCTTTTCTTTTCCCTTTCCCCCTTTCTCTTTTTCCCACCAACTCCCCTCCTCCTCCCCTCTATTTTCCTCCTTTCCTGCTTCCTCCTCTTTCCTTTCCTCCTCCTTCTCCTTCTTCCTCCTAAGTCTTTTTCCCTAACCTTCTCAAATCTCCCCATGAACCCCTTAAAAAAAAGAAACTAATAAAACAAATTTACTTTTAGTTTGTTGACTTTTATCCCTCAGAAAAGATAGCAAATTTTGGAAACTTGAAAAAATTCATATTTTGAGAGAGAGAGAGAGAGAGAGAGAGAGAGAGAGAGAGAGAGAGAGAGAGCGATAGAGAGAGATAGATAGAGAGAGAGAGAGAGGGAGAGAGAGAAGATATATATATATATATATACTATATAATAATATATGTATATATATATATAATACTATAAAATATATAAAATATATATATATATAGATTATATAAATATATACAACACACACCATCTACATCACCACAACACAGTACACAGCACACACAAACACAACACACAAACATATTATAATATATATATATATATAAATATAATATGGGGGGGGGGGGGGGGGGGGGGGGGGGGGGGGGGGTTTTAGTATAGATAGTAATTTTATAGTTTTATATGAGAAGAGAGAGAGAGAGAGAGAGAGAGAGAGAGAGAGAGAGAGAACACGGATAGAGTTTTATTTTCGTATTGTCTTTTCTGGAGTACGATTACTTCCTGTCCGGCTCTTGTTTTGGAAAACTGACGTGGGGTTGGTTGGGAGGGAGGGAAGGGAAGGAGGGAAGGAAGGAGAGAAGGAAGGAGGAGGAGGAAGGGAGGAGATGAGAGGGAAGGAGGAGATGAAAGGGAAGGACGGGAAGGGGGAGAAGGGTGGGAGGGAAGGGAAGGAGGGAGGAGGAGGGAAGGAGGAGATGAGAGGGAAAGAGGGAAGGAAGGAGGAGGGAGGGAGGAGATGAGAGGGAAGGTGGAGAAGGGAGGGAGGGGGGAGGGGGGGCGGGAGAGATAGGTGAAGAGGATGGAGGAAGGAGGATAAGGGAGAGAGGGAGGGAAGGGAAGGAGGGAAGGAAGAGAAGAAAGAGGGAGAGAGGAGAAGGGAAGGAGGGAGGGAAAGGAAGGAGGGATGGAGAAGAAGAAAGAGATGGAGAGAGGGAAAGGAGGGAAGGAGGAGAAGGGAAAGAATGAAGGAAGAGAGGAAAGAGAAGAAAGAGAGGGAGGGTGGGAAAGATGGGAAGAAGAAGAAGAAGAAGAAGGGGAGAGAGGGATGGGAAAGATGGAAGGAGGAAAAAGGAGAGAGGGAGGAAGGGAGAGAAGGAAGGGGTAGGAGGGATGAAAAAGAAAGGAGGGGGGAAGTAGATAGAAACAGAGAGAGAACGGTAGCTGTAAGGAAAAGAAAGAGAGAGAGAAAGAAAGAGTGAGGGAGGAGGAAGAGAACAGGAATAAGGTAGAGATAGAGATAGATAACGGAGAGAGATGGATAAAACAGGAGAGGGAGAGGGGGGGGGGGGGCTGGGAGAAGGGGGAGGGATGGAGATGACTGGCATGGAGGTACCTAATCCCAAACAGACCAAAATGAGAAATAAAAAGGCCACCAGAAAATCCATAAAATGAAAAGACACATGGAATAGCATGAAAATGTCATGAAGTCTGAAAACACCGTCATGAGTTTGCATAGCGTCATGAAAGTTTTTTATTTCCTTTTTTATCTTTTATTTATTATCATTTTTTTAAAATCAAGCGACATGCATTTTGAAAAAAAAGAAAAAAAAGAAAAAAGAAAACGAAAATAAAAGTATTTGAATAAGAAAAAAATATATATATACACAGCAATATCATTGTATAACCCAATTAAACGCCACGAATAAC
>NW_028235891.1:0-5000 GCF_977035675.1 Penaeus japonicus | reverse complement strand
CATTTCTATTATTTCTATTATTATTATTACTATTATTATTATTATTATTATTACTATTATTATTATTATTATTATTATTATTATTATTGTTGTTGTTGTTGTTATTATAAATCCCCTTCATGTTATCTTTTTTTCCTGTTTTCTTTCTATTTCATTTATTATTATTTTTTTTTATTCTGATTATTGGGTAGATAGATTGATAGGTGGCTGGATAGATAGTTGGAAATACGGATAGATAGATAGGTCAATATATGTATATTTACATATACATACATATATGTATATGTATATATATATGGCAATATATATATATTATATTATATATATATATATATATATATATATATATATATATATATATATATATATATATGTGTGTGTGTGTGTGTGTGTGTGTGTGTGTGTGTGTGTGTGTGTGTGTGTGTGTGTGTGTGTGTGTGTGTGTAAGGATATATAAATACATAGATAGAGAGATAGAGATGGATAGAGATGGATAGATAGATAGATAAATAGATAGAGATAGATAGAAAGAGAGAAAGAGAGATAACTAGGTCGGATAACTTGTATTTACTATTCCTTATACAAGTTTATGTACTTGTAAAGTCCATTCTCTTATCCAAAGAAAATGATGCAAGGCCTTCCTTTTCAACAAGAGTTTAAAAGGAAGTTTGGACCATTGCAGTGTAAGGACATCAGAGGTATCTGCATCACAAAGATTAAAGTTTTACAATACGTCTTTTTTTTTTCTTTTTTTTTTCTTTTTCTTTTTTCACTTTTTTAAATACTTTTTTCACCTTTTTTCACTTTTTTTTCACTTTTTTCACTTTTTTTTTTACTTTTTTATTTTATTTATTTATTTTTTTACTTTCTTAGATCACAGACACACTTATATGGTCTCTGTCATTTTTTTTTTTTTTTTTTTTTAACTTTTGAATGAAATGCAAATGCGGTCTACTTTTGGTCCGTTTTCTGTGATGTTCGGATCTCTTTGTATTTGCTACTTGGAAATGTCATATGTCATTGTGAATTTCGTATTTTTCTATTCATCTTTCTTTTAATGGATATATTCGTTTCTAATTTTTATTATTTTATTTACAGGGGAAGGTGTATCTGTTCGACCGAGTGATCAAACCAAACAGCAGCCAGGAGAAAGTGTACGAAATCGTAGCCAAAGACATCGTCAAAGGTGAGTGTTCGAACTCCGATATCGTCGCATTTTTTTTTTTTTCGTTCTTATTCTTTTCTTTTTCACTAATTTTCAATATTACTTTATTCAGTAATCACTCTCAGAGTTAATGGAGCAATAGACTTATTTTCTTAATTATTAAAGGACAGTTATATGTCCTAATGAGCTCGAAAATCCAAGCCGATATTAAGAAAAATGTCTTTTTAGAAGACTTCTCAGATCCCATGAGATGAAAAGCCCGCGAGTCAATAACGGCAAATGGACGAAGAACTCTGTGATATTTCTATTTCCTTTCTATATTTTCTCTTATATACACTTTCATTTGCTATATTTTAATGATTTTCTCCGTCAATTCGTGTCTCAAAACTAAACTCTGACCTTAAAGGAAAATGTCTCGATCTGATACTAAAGAAGGGTTACGTATTAGAGACGAACTCAAACTAACATTCTAATAATAGAAACAACAAAAGACCTTAGAATCTCAAATGATGAGAACAATAGGATTATCTCAACAGCTCATAAAAGTCACATTAATTAAAATAAGGACTAAGGACTATTAAGAGCCATATCACCTTTCCGCATCGAATACGTAACCCGGTTTTAAAAGAGCTCGAGGGTTCTTATCCCTGGAAGAGAGCCTCGGGAATGCCAAGATGGCGACCATAATCGAGTAAAGGAGAGAGAGAATGACACGTGGGGAGGTAGGGGGGGGGGTGAGAGAAAGTGAGAGCGAAAGAGAGAGTGTGAGAGAAAAAGAAAAAGAGAGAGAGTAAGAAAGAGAGAGAGAGAGAGAAAGGGTGAGATAGATAGATAGATAGATAGAGAGAGAGGAACGTAAGTGAGAGACAAAGTGAGAGAGAGAGAGAGAGAGAGAGGAAAGTGAGTGAGAGAGAAAGTGAGAGAGAGAGAGAGAGAGAGAGAGAGAGAGGGAGAATATTGTATATATATATATATATATATATATATATATATATATATATATATATATATATATAGAGAGAGAGAGAGAGAGAGAGAGTGTGTGGGGGGGGAGAGAGAAAGAGGTTGCAGTTAGAGAGAGTGGAGACAAGGAGGAGAGGAAATATGAGACCCGAAAAGGTGAGAGAGGGTTTGGAGAGGGGAGAGAGTGCGGTTGAGAGGGGAAAGAATGATAAGATAAATTCTGTGAAAGGGGAAAGGGGGAGGGAGGGAAGGGAGATGAGAGGGGGGGAGGAAGGTAAGGGAGAGGAGAGGGGGGAAGGAGGGAGAGGAGGAAATGGCACAGTGCCAGAATCTAACAGGTCAGTCGGAGGTACCATGACAGGAATATAGACAGTGTGTGTGTGTTTGTGTGTTTGTTTGTGTGTGCGTGCATGTATGTGTTCGCGATCATGTTGTGTGTATATGTGTGTGTACGATTATGCTGTGTCTGTGATTATGTTATGTGTACATTCATGTATGTACACATACACGTGAGAGAAAAAGAAAAAGTGTACATATTCACGCCCTTGACTATATGAATTCGAGCGATCGTGTTTGAAAAAAAAAAAAAAAAAAAAAAATATATATATATATATACATGTTTTGTTGCATGTTTATAAACATTTCAACAAGCCAACATGAACTATTCTGATGCACGCTAGTATTATAAAACCAACTTGTGATTATAACAGTTATTATCTCACTGTAGAGTTAATGGATGCATAAATTGCCCGCGTTTTAGTCTTTATAATCAAATTGAGAATTATATATTCCGTATAGCAGGTTAACTTGGTGTGCTGCAAAAAAGATAATTGTATTTATTATTTTAATGAAGCTTTGTTTAGATGTTTATTGTTCTGGTTAATGTTATTACTGTTATCATTGTTATTGTTATCATTATCATTGTTATTATCCTTTTTTGTCATTACTGTTATCATTATCATTACTATGATTGTTATTATCATTATCGTTTTTATTATTTTTGTTATTATCATTATTGTTATTATCCTCATTAGTGTAATTTTTATTAGTGTTATTACTATTGTCGTTATTATTATTATTAACATCATTATCATTGTTATTGTTATCATCATTTGTAATGTTATTATCATCATTATCAGTATCAGCATTATCAATATCATTATTATCAGCATTATTACTATTATTCTTATCATTATTGTCTTTATTATCATTATCATGATCATCCATATTATTAATGTTATTATCATTATCGTCATCATTGCTATTATTGTTATTATTTTCATAATCAATGATAAAATGAGGGGGGGGGGGGAGAGGGAAGGAGTGAGGAAGGAGGGAGGAAGGGAGAAAGAGAGCGAAATAGAGAGTAAGGTAAAGAGACAAATAGACAAAAGGGAGAGAGAAAGAAAGATAAACGGGAAATTAAATAAAGATGAATCTATCTATCTATCTATCTATCTATCTATCTATATATATATATGTACATATATTGCATATATTGATATATATATATATATATATATATATATATAATATATATATATATATATACATATTCATATATATATATATATATTATAGCATATCTATATATTATTATACATATACAAATATATACATATATATATATAATTATATATATATATATATAATATTTTTTATTCAAAAAAAAATTTTTATATATATATATATATATGTATAAATATATATCTATATACTATATATATGCTTATATATATATATAATATATATATTATATAATTTATATCTATATATATATATATATATATATATATGTATATATGTTTATATATATGTTTATATATATATATATATTATTTATATATATATATATATTATAAAGAATATATATATATATTATATAATATATATATATAATATATATATATAAATAGTATTAGAGAGAGAGAGAGAGAGAGCAGAAGAGATGAGAGAGAGTAGAGGACGAGAGAAGAATGGACGATTGAGAGAGAGGAGAGAGGAGGAAAAGAGAGAAAGAGAGAGAGAGAGATGAGAGAAGAGAGAGGAAGGAGGGAGGGGGAGATTGGAGGAGGGGGGGAAAGAGAGAGAGAGAGAGAGACAGATAGAGAGAGAGAGAGAGAGGGATAAAAGAAAAGAAGAAAAAAAAAGAAAAGAAAAAAAAACAAAAAAAAAACAGAGACTCAAAGAAAAAGATAGAAAGCTCTCACCTACAGTTATAAAGTTAATAAGAAACACTGGAGCTTCTGCAGTGGCCTTCAAAGCCGGTCTTCAGGACAGGCCGCCGACTCGGTCCCTAATTGGGCGAGTTCTTACGTTCTCTGTTATGGTTTCTACTTTCTTGCTTGTTTTAGTCTTTGTGTTATTCAGTGTTATTGTTGTTTTGTTACTGGGTCTTGTTTGGTTGTCTGTTTTAGTGTTATTGTTATTTTGTTATTTTGTTCTTTTTGGTTGTTTGTTTTAGTGTTATTGATATTTTGTTCTTGGTTCTTGTTTGGTTGTTTGTTTTAGTGTTAGTATTATTTTGTTCTTGCTTTTTGTTTGTTTGTTTAAGGTTTTGTTCTTTGTATTTCTGTTTGTCTTTCTCTGTCTGTCTGCCTAACAGATTTTTTGTTTGTCTTTTTGTCTGTCTATTTTTTTTATCTATTTTTATCTCTGTCTGTCCGTCTGTCTGTCTCTCTCTTAATCAAGGCCTGATCATAGTCAGGGGGTTAATAATATTCAAATTACTTTTGAGATACTTAGAAATTCAATATATTTCATTGATACTTAAAGGCGTTTTTTAGAGTTTAATTAATATTTGAATATAAAAACAATAAAATAGAAAGTTAAAACCAAGAAAAAACAGCGGTTGATATATGAATCATATTTT
>NW_028235890.1:0-5857 GCF_977035675.1 Penaeus japonicus | reverse complement strand
AGTGATGATGATGATAATTATAATAAATGGATAATGAAAACAACCTCACTGATAATAAAAGCATGATATGAAGAATAAAATAGTGATAGGAATAATAAATATATAATAATAATAACAATAATAAAGTATAGGGCCCATACAGCCTTATGTTTTTCATACTACAATAATCATAGAAGTACGTACAGTTTTGGGAAGACCAAAAACCGATTTTTTTTTTGTATGTGTGTATTTTTTGTTGACAAATACATAAGAAAAAAACATTCCCAATAAAGATAACAGAAGAAATTGGAAGAGGAAAGGAGACTTTTGTGCTAAAGAAGAACAAATTGAAGTGTGTATACATTATCTCTATTAATTTTCTTTGTGAAACAAGCTAAACAATGTTATTAGCTCAAAAATATCAGAAAACAATCATTTCATATTTATATATATTTAAGAAATTTAAAGTTAATTTTTCTTAATATATTCATTCATCCATGAAAAGCTGAGTTCCTATCAACTTCAAAACCTTTCATAATACCACTTCCTATGAACTCTAAAAGAAAAAGTTTAAGATTATTCCTTCATTCATTAATAGGGAATAGGGAATTCGGACGTAATCTAATTTGTATCAACACATGGCAAAATGTGCTTAGGTATCCACACAATCAAACTCGGCTGAAACTGTGACCCTGTTTAGATATCCACATTAATACAAAAACTTGATTAAAAAAATATGTGTAAAAAACATACATACATACATACATACATACATACATACATACATACATACACATACACACACATACACACACATACACACACATACACACACATACACACACATACACACACATACACACACACACACACACACACACACACACACACACACACACACACACACACCTCACCACACACATCCACACACACACACACACACACACATACATACACACAACAACTCACACACACTCACACACACACACACACATACACATCAACACACAACACACACACACACAACGACACACACGGACACACAACACACACACACACACACTCACATATCGCTCACCTGCACTCACCTCCCACATTGGGGCGAGTTTGCTACTTGGACATGATAATGACAACCTGGGCAGCTGGACTGATGGCAGTCACACAGGTCCCTTCCCCGAGCTTAGAATGCGCCCATCTGATCCATGATAAGCCTGCTGCATCTATTCTTTGTTCCTGGGGAATAATACATGGTGAATACCAGTGAAAAGCCAGAATAACGAGTAGAGGAAGTAACTTCAAATTATGCACAGCCAGCTCAAGCTTTAATGTTCAGTTATGATTTTCTTTTAGAGTAGTATTAGAGGGGAAAGAGGAGAGGGAGAGGGAGAGAGGAAATCTTACCGTCCAGAGCTGCTGAAAAACGGAACCTTCTTTCTTCCTTGTTCGCCTTACCTCGTTCACTAGTTTTAGGTTGAAAATTTTCCATAAACTTGAACTGGGTTTTTACTGAAGACCCTCGATAAGGACTTAGCCATTATCTTGAAAAATAATTTCCTCCATTTTTAACCACACCAACCATTCATGCTTTCTTCCCCCATGATCCCAAGATATCACATTTCCATGTATTTGTTAACATTTTTACCCACTATATTCATCATGTTCACATTCTGGAACCCAAAGAGATTTCTGTGTGTGGCATTTAATACTAACACGGCAAACCAAATAAATACATAAAAAAATAATAAATCTTGCTTCTTTTAAATAATAATATATATAGAGAGAGAAGATCACCAATTATTTAAAACTGAAAATAAATTATAGAACATTATGAAATGAGTACTGGGTATTATTTTATATTCCTTGCAGAGAATTTATCAAACTTTCCAAGTATCATAATTTCTAAAGAAGGATATTCTTGTAACTAAATTCAAATTTTTCAGCAACTAATCTTACTTCTGACAACCGCTTGAGGCAGATGCTAAGAAATCAAAGCTGTATTACTTACTTCCACTTCCACTTAAAAGCTACTAAAAAATTGAGACCGAAAATGCAGTTTTTCATCTACTCCTTATGTGCGTTATTTAGATTGAATTATGAAATACATCATATACATACATCAATATACATTCATAAAATCTCTTTCCACACCATATAAATCTAAGGCAGAAGCAACTTCCCCAAAGTACTATAAAAGACAAAAATGGAACTTGAAGACGAAGACAAAAAAAAAGATTCACCAGCAGTTTAAGAAAGTAGGAGAGTGGGAGAGGGAGCACGAGAGAGAGCGTGAGAGGGGTTACAAAGGGAAAGGGCATGGGAGAGATGGAAAAAGGGAGTGAAAGGGGGACTGGGAGGGAGAGAGGAGGAGGAGAGGAGGAAGGAGGAGGAGAGAGGAGGAGAAGAAGAATAAGAAGAAGAAGAAGAAGAAGAAAAGAATGAAGGATGAAGAAGAAAAAAGAAGAAGAAGAAGAGGAAGAAGAATAAGACGAAGAAGAAGAAAGGAGAGGTGCGGAGTTGGAGAGAAGAAATAGGAGATGGTCACAGAAGGGGAGAAAGAGGAGGAGAGAGGGTGGGAGGGAATGGGACATGAGAAGGGTAGAAAGAATAGAGAAACGGCGAGTGATAAGTTCAAACTACACACCATTTCCTCCCACCTTTTGCCCTCTCCATAGGCTAACGGAGAGTGAGAGGGTGAACCTGGTTAATGATACACTTTACAACAACCTAAATTGATTGGAGAATGGAATTCGTCACAACACAGCAACATAACTGTAGAGAAAAAGGGAGAAAAAAGAAAGAAAGGAAGATAGAGGAAATTTTCTTGTGTATTGCATGTGTGCATGCGTGTGCGTGTGTGCTTAATGCATGTGCAATGTGTGCGTATACTTTTTGTGTGTGGCTTTGAGCTTGTGCATGTGCTTGGCGTGTGTGTGTATATATCTCAGATGGAGAAGAAAAACACACATCTGAGATGCCGAGCAACAAAAGTGGCACTTCTTGGAAATGCCAATGGACCACAAATGTGGATTATACTTTGAAATTCTTCTAAACTAACTTTACCTTGATGAAGTTAACATAACTGGAAAAACATGTTGGGAAAAAAAAAGTAAATACAGGTACATATAATAGGAGAGAGAAAAAAAAGGGGTAATCTATAATATAAAGTTACAATCCACAAAAGTTTTTGCCAATGCCAGATTATAGACTAAATTAAATAATTTGAAGGGGGGCCAGTACTTACTCTGTCGTCTGGGTCCCCACTTTCCTCCCGATTTCTCACTTTTCTTCCCCTTTTTTCTGCCGATTGACGGGAGTTTTTGCCATTAGGGGGTGTTAGGGGGAGAACTCTCTCGCGGAATTTCCCTTTCAATAACAAAGATCATACACAAGACTTTTCCAGGTTATTGCCATGCAGAACTTAATATGTCGAAAGCCCTTAAAGATTAATATCCAAATTGTTTAAGGTTTAATTAGTCCCGGTTCTTTTTTCTATCTAGTGTCCAGAGACTTCAACCAGAATACTAATGTTTTTTTTTTTGTTTATTTTAGACCTAAAGCACATTGTTAGCTGGTTGATGGTTTATTTTAATTGCTTTAAGAAGGAAAGGAGGGATACCCTTTTAAACCACAACCACACCTTACTACTTAGCAGTAGCAGAGCTGATTCTTTTCATGGGAAACAATTGCTTTAATCAGGATACAATAGATTTTAGAAATTTATTATTGTATGAAATTTGGCATCGCTTCATGACTGATGCTATAATTATGATTTTAAGAAAAATAATTGATCCTAAGCATTTTTAATTGTTTTCAACAGCTCACTCTTAAAAAGACTGTGGATAACATGATCCAAGAAAAGTATTAAATATAATATGTACAACCATATATACCTGTACCTTAATATCTATCTATCTCTCATTCCAAACCTTGCCATCTGTAAACCTTTATTATCCTTACATTCTAAGTCCTGACATTAGTTTCGTAATTTTTGCGCTTCTGTTTTGCTGTTTGTTTCCACTTGAAAACAAGAAGTGTACTCATGTTGAAGGATTGCAAAACCTTCCCATGTCAAAATGAAGTAAGCAGGTGTTTATGTTGTGTCACATCTTCATCATTGTCACTGCTGGAGAAAAATGTGAGCAGCAGTGACATAGTGCGGCACTAGAATCGCAGCTGAAGCGATAGACTCGGTGAGAGAACGTTGTCAGTCCACAAACACCCATAAGCTTGGATGTTATGGTGATGTGTGACCGGGGTTTTGATGGTGACGAAGCAGTGACATTACTGGAGTGAAAACAAGGAGAGTAAAAAGCAATAGACAAAGACTGAAGGTGGGATGTTAGTAGCAACAGCAACATAAAATGCAAATTTGTGTGCTAAAGCTAGTGTTTCTTTGCATGTTATTATAAATTTTTGTGTGTGTTGTGTGTGTGGTGTGTGTGTGTGTGTGTGTGTTGGTGGTGCGTGTGTGGGTGGCTGTGTGTGTTGTGTGTGTGTGTGTGTTGTGTGTGGTGTGTGAGTGTGTGAGTGGGGGAGTGTGTGAGTGTGGTGAGGTGTGAGTGTGTGAGAGTGTAGTGAGTGATAGTGAGTGAGTTGAGTGAGGAGTGATGTGTGATAAGTGTGTGCGTGTGTGCGTGCGTGCGTGGCCTGGCGTGGCCTTGTGCGTGTGTGTGTGTGTGTGGTTGTGGTGTGTGTGGTGTGTGTGTGTGTGTGTGTGGTGTTGTGTGTGTGTGTGTGTGTGTGGAGTAATAAATGTATGCATGTGTGTTTAGTATATATGCTGGAATTATATGAAGTAACACGTATGTGCTAGAGTGGTGTGTGTGTGTGTGTGTGTGTGTGTGTGTGTGTGTGTGTGTGTGTGTGTGTGTGTGTGTGTTGTGTGTGTGTGTGTGTGTGTGTGAGTGTATGGTATGCGGTGCGTGTGCGTGTGCGTGTGCTGTGTGCGTGTGCCGTGTGTGTAATAAATATATGCATGTGTGTTTGTATATATGGGATTTAAGTATATATGTAACAAAGTCTGTGCTAAGTTCATGAGTGCATGTTGTACCTGGTGCATCATATAGAATTAGATTGACAGTAGTTCACAGTGTGTGTCTTGAACATCCAAAGCAGAGAAGAAATAGCACTTTTCCAACTTACAGAATCATCCATCATAACTTCCAATCTCAATCTCGACATCCAATCTCCGGACTCAATTGTCTCGTCCGTCTCATTCCCTTCTTCCGTCCGCAGGCAGAGACTCGACTTCCTCCTTGTCTGGTGACGTCAACCCAGTCGATTCCTTTGTAGATTTCCCAGCCCCAGACCTCCTCTCTCCTTGCTCTGGGACTGGGGGGTTACGTCGGACCTGGGTGGTCGTCCTGCCATTCTATCTGTTGTTATATATATTTTTTTCTATTATATAATGCTGCTAAGTTTGGAGTAAGGATGAAGAGTAGAAGAGAAAGGAGAAAAGAAGGAAAAGAAGAAAAAACAGGAAGTAGAAGAATAAGAAAAAAACAAAAAAGAAGGTAGAAGACGAAAAAACAAAAAAGAAGTAGAAGAGGAAGAAAATACATGAAGAAGTAAAGGAAAGAAAACAATGAAAGAAAGTAGAAGAAGAAAAAGCATGAAGAAGTAGTAGAAGAAGAAGACAAACAAAAAAGTAGATCAGTAAAATAAAAAGAAGTAAATGAGAAAAACAAGTAGGAGATGAAGAAGAAGCACCTATTCATTATATTCCAAAATTAAAACTATCATACCCTTCAACTTCAGTCCCAGAAAGAGAACACCTAATTCCTCCGCACTCACCTTGAGTTCGCTCGCAAGAGAACCCACGAGAATGATTGTAGCAGTCCCCAATGGCACAGGCCAAGACAGGCATATGATGTGGCAA
>NW_028235889.1:0-4413 GCF_977035675.1 Penaeus japonicus | reverse complement strand
TTTTTTTTTTTTTTTTTTTTTTTTTTTTTTTTTTTTTTATTTTCTTTTTTTTTTTTCTTTTTTTTTTTTTTTTTTTTTTTTTTTTTTTTTTTTTTCTTTTTTTTTTTTTTTTTTTTTTTCCCTTTTTTTTTTTTTTTTTTTCCTTCTCTCTTTTTCCTTTTCCCCTCCTTTTTTCCCCTTTCTCTCCTCCTTTTCTATTTTTTCACTTACTCTCTCTTCCCTCCTTATCCTTTTCCCTCTTACGTCTCATAATTTTTCTCCCTTTTCTATCTTCTCTTCCCCCTCCCTTATACCCCCCCCCCCAACTCTCTCTCTTTTTCTCTCCCATCCCACCGGACAATTATTAAAAATGACAGCTTTTTGAAAAGATTTTGTTCATTTTGTCGATAACTGGAACATTTAAATTATTTAAAACCAGTGAAATTACAACTTATTAAACACTGTAAATGCCATTGTTTTTTATGGTAAGATAAGAATATTGTTACGTTTCATTTTTTTGTTGATTTTTTCTTTTGTTTTACTTTTTTTATTTTCATTGGCGTTATGATTGTTTGTTAATTCATTGTTGTTGTTTATTAGTTTAGTATTGTATTTATTATGTTTGCTATTACTATCGGTACCCTCAGAAATTTTGTTTTTATTACATTATCTTTGTCTTTTATTTTTTATCAGCATTCCCCCTTTATTATCAAGTATTACCTTTTCTCATTTTTTTTATTGCTTCATCATGAAAATTCTCTTCTTACTTTCATTTTTCTAATCTTATATTATTATCTCACCGTATTATTAAATCTTTATTCATTTCAATATTATCATTTTTCATTATTATCATTTTCTCTTCCACAATAATTTGTGTAGCACCATTGTTGTTGTTGTTCTTGCAACCCCTCCCAACACTTAATCTCATTATCCTGCCCTAGCTATTGATATTGATTTTGTTATATTATGGTCAGAGCTCCCACATTTTTTGGTTATTTGATTATCTACTAGCAAAAGTGAAAAAATACCAAGAAAGCGTGTGTCACAGCCATAATACTCATGAGATAATAGCACACACATACACAAATACGTACATACACATACACACACGCTCAATTTTTGGATTGCTTTCGCCAGTGTTATTAATATGCGTATATGTGTATGCGAGTATATGTGTGCATTTATGTATGTAAATCACCGAAAAGAAACATTAGAAGAGATCAGAAAAAGTGCAAGAAAAAATATTATATGGAAGCCTTTTCGTGAAGCCTTTTCGTGGCCTTTTTATGAAGCCTTTTTTTGTGACGCCCTTTTTTGAAAATCACCTGAAAATTTACCCCCCTTTTGACTTGCTTGCGCAGGTTCACCGGGAAAAATGAACTCCATTAGCGGTGGCCAAGTTTTTTCTCACTCTCAAATCATCTTTTTGGTCTTATGATTATGCCCTTTACAGTTCGACCAAGAAATGTTAAATAAAGAATGACGTGTTATCCCCAAACATGACGCAACTTTAACCACGCCGTAAATAAAAAACAACAAATGATGGCTCTTTTTCGCCCAAATTACGTAAGCTTTTCCCTTTTTTTCCCCAACTCGAGCCAGTTCCCTTATCCCTTTATAATCGCCGGGGACTTCAGATCAAAGGGACCGTTTGTATAAAAGGCCCGTAAAAAAAATACGAATTTTTTTTAAAAGGGTTTGGGGAATTTCGGGGGTAATCTTTGAGCACTTTGGGGTATCACAAGCTTTTTCAAACTGGTTTGGGTTTAAAAGTTTTGATAACTTTAAACTTAAATAAAAAAAAATATTCAACTTATGCAGACCCTTTTGGGTTTGACTAACACACACCAAAAACCACCACCACCACACACACGCACCCCCCAAACCCCCCCCCCACACACCACACCACACACACACCACAGGGTATAAGTTTTGGGGAAAAAAAAAAAAAACATTTTTCTTTCACCCAGTTACCAATCCCCTTCGGAAACCTTATCAGCTTTGCATGGTTTCTGTTTTGGAAAAAGGGAAGCAAGGGAATAAAAGGAAGTAGGTGAGGCTTTTGGGATATTTTGCACTATTTTTATACATGAAGAAACTTTTTAATATGTATATTATTATATATTATTTTAAAATTATTTTATAATATTATATATATATTAATATATGTATGTATTATATATACATTATTACATATATATATATATATATATTAATATATATATATATATAAAATATATTATGATATATTATGCTGTATGTATTTCTAGTATGTTTTATGCTGCCATTCGTTTTGAGACTAACAACTTTCTGTGAGTGGTCACGCTTCCGATGTTCTGTTTTTGGATTGGAGCAGATGGGAAAGATGGAAAAAAACATCGAGGCGCACAGTGTAAACATGCAGTATTTTTTAAACAAAAACTTTCGCCAGAAATTTGATCTTTTTGATCGCTTGATTAAGAAAAGTACCCAAATCATTATGGATTTTATATTATTAGGTCTAAGTTTTGGGGAGTTTTGTCTATGGTGATGGCCAATTTTCCAAACTGTGTACTTTGAGATTAGGGTGTTTTTAAGAACAGCATTTTGTTTCTTTTTTTAGCGCTTTGGAGTAAAATTTTGTTTTACTTGTATTATTATGACCCTATATTATAGTTTTATCAAAAAAACCCCTTTTTCATTGATACTTTTGCTTTTTTTAAATTTTAAATGTTGTTTTTTTGGTTTTTTTTTATTGCAAAACCTTGCTTATAGGGAAAAAAAACGATGTATTTGTTTTTTAAACTGATAAAACTTAGTATAATTTTTTATGTTATTTTGATTTAAAAGCACTGCTGTGTTTTATTATATGTATTTTTCAGGTTGAAATGAATATGTGACGGCAATCCCAGTGTTTTCTGGTGATTTGCGCAAAATTTTATATATATATATTTTATTATTATATATTATATATATATATGATAGATAGATAGGAAAAATAGATAATAGATAGATAAAAATATAAAATAATATAACATATATAATGCATATTATATATATTATATAATATAAAAGAAGATGATAATAATAAAAGATAGAAGTAGAAAAAACTATATATATATACATATATTTTGAATTTATTAAAAATATATATAATTATATATATATTAAATTAATATTTTAAAAAATTATTTTATATATATAAAATTATTTTTATATATAAAAGAGAGAGGGGAGAGGGGGAGAGAGGGGAGAGAGAGAGAGAGGGGAGAGAGAAAAGAGGGGGAGAGTAAAAATAATATATATTATTTTTATATATATATAAATTTTAAAATATATATATATATTTTTTGTGTTGTTTGTGTGTTTTGGTTTTGGGGTGTTGTGGGTGTGGGGTGTGTGTTGTGTGTGGAGTGTGTGGATATTATATATATATATATTTATATATATTATATTATAATTTTTAAATTTTTATTATATATATTTTATAT
This sequence comes from Penaeus japonicus, assembly GCF_977035675.1. Classification (NCBI taxonomy): domain Eukaryota; kingdom Metazoa; phylum Arthropoda; class Malacostraca; order Decapoda; family Penaeidae; genus Penaeus; species Penaeus japonicus. The sequence goes on along the minus strand of NW_028235889.1, from coordinate 964 downwards.
CATATTAATTAATTTATTAATATATAATATTATATGTTATATATATAATTTATATATTTTATATATATTATTATATAGGTGTGGGTGTGTTGTGTGTTGTGTGGTGTGTGGATTATATTTTTTATATATTTTATATATATAATATATATATTATTTTATATTTTATTTAATATATTTATTTTTAAAATCATATATTTATAAATTTTTATTTATATATTTTTTTTATATACTAATATATATATATACATACATAATATATTATAAAAATATATATTATAATATATTATATTTTTATTTTATTATTTTTTATATAATTTAAAATTTATATATTAATATAAACCACATATATACATATATACATATTAGCATATATATATATATATATATATATATATATTTAAAATAATATATATATTTATGTTTTTATATATCACGTGTTTTGGTGTGGGTTCATAACAAAATATAAGGGGTTTAAAGTGCTTTTTTACATTTTAATGATTCCCGCAACTCCACCAACACTCTGTTAGCAGTTCCCCTCTTAAAGCCTTGGGGGCCCGGCTGCACACCCCTCTGCGGAGGCCAAAATATCGCTTTAAAATCGTACTATGTTGGGGAAATTTCACGTATTATGCAGGGTTTTCCCTTACCATTGCGTGTAAAAAATTTCAACAATTTTTTTGTGATTTCCAAATTACTAACAAAAAAATTTGTTAAGTAATGTTGTGTGTTGTGTGTGGGGTGGGTTGTGTTGTGTATGAGTGTTTGTTGTGTTATGTGTATGAGTGTTTTTGTGTTGTGTGTGTTTTTGTGTGGGTTTTTTGTGTGTGTGTGTTGTGTGTGTTTTGTGTGTGTTGGTGTGTGTGTGTTTATGAGTGTTTTTGTGGTGTGTTGTCTTTTTGTGTGGGCTCTGCGTTTTTGTGCTCGTGCGGCAAAAGAAAGTTTAATTCAAGCGTGAACCGATTAA
>NW_028235888.1:37500-40000 GCF_977035675.1 Penaeus japonicus | reverse complement strand
GAGAGAGAGAGAGAGAGAGAGAGAGAGAGAGAGATATGGAGAGAGAGAGAGAGAGAGATAGAGAGAAAGAGAGAGAGAGAGAGAGAGAGAGAGAGAGAGAGAGAGAGAGATATGGAGAGAGAGAGAGAGAGAGAGAGAGAGAGAGAGAGAGAGAGAGAGAGAGAGAGAGAGAGAGAGAGAGAGAGAGAGATGGTGAGAAAGAAAAAGGAATGAAAGTATAAGAGAAAAAGAGAAAAGAAAGAGAGAGAGAGAGACAGAGAGAGAGAGAGAGAGAGAGAGAGAGAGAGAGAGAGAGAGAGAGAGAGAGATGGCGAGAAAGAAAAAGGAATGAAAGTATAAGAGAAAAAGAGAAAAGAAAGGGAGAGAGAAAGAAAGAGAGACAGCGAGAGGGAGAGAGATAAGAAAGTAAAGAAGACATAAAGAGGGATAGATAGATAGGGAGAGCGAGAGAGAGATGGAGATAAAGAACGAGGAATGAAAGTATAAGAGAAAAAGAGAAAAGAAAGGGAGAGAGAAAGAAAGAGAGAGAGAGAAGGAAAGATAGAGAAATAGAGAGAAAGAAAGAGACAGCAAAAAAGAGAAAAAATAAGAGCGAAAGAGAAAGAGAGAAAGAGAAAGAAAGAGAGAAAGAGAAAGAAAGAGAGAAAGAGAAAGAAAAAAAAATAAGAGAGAAAGAGAAAGAAAGAGAGAAAGAGAAAGAAAGAGAGAAAGAGAAAGAAAAAAAATAAGAGAGAAATAGAAATAACAAAATAAGAGAGAAAGATAAAGAGAGAGAAAGAGAGAAAGAGAAATAAAAAAAATAAGAGAGAAAGATAAAGAGAGAAAGAGAGGGAAACAGGGCGAGCGAGCGAGCGAGAGGGAAGCGCATATGCACAAGTCATCCCAACATTAAGGACAAATCCATAACAATAACAATAACGGTGGAGAGCAGAGTTACAATGAAACACGGAAGTACTTTTCATGCAGATTACACGTCAACATTAAAATAAAAGCGAGTCGTTTCGTCACGTGATACAATAACGCCATCAAAAGCAATAATAGGAGCAATAACAGCATAAAATAACAACATTAAAAATAACAGAAAAAAAAACACGAACTATACCAAAAAAAATAGTGATTTTAATAACAATTTTGAAATGAGTAACAACGACAATAACAACATAAACAATAACCAAATCAATAACAACAGCAAAAAATGATATAAATAAAACATAAACAAAAACAACACGAACAGCTACTTTAGACATTTTTACGTTTTTTTGTTTTTTTTCTATCCATTTCGTTTTTTTTTTCTTTCTAATTCGTTTTTTTCCCCTATTATGTTCATTCTCTTTTAATTCGGATTTTGAATTCATTTTGACTTCATTCCAAACTCATCCACTTTACTTTACCGCCTCATTTAGTATTATTAGTATATGAAAGAAGTAGGAATAGGGGAAGAATAGGAAGAAGAAGAAATAGAAGAAATAGAAGGAGAAGAAGAAGAAACTGTAGAAGTAGAAGAAGAGAAAGAAGAGGAAACGGTAGAAGTGGAAGTAGAAGAAGAGGAAAAAGAAGGAGGAAGAGAAGAGGAAGAAGTAGAAAAAGTAGAATAATAAGAAGTAGAAGCAGAAGAAGAGGAAGAAGAAGAAAAAAAATAGAAGAAGCAAACGAAGAGGAGGAGGAAGGAGAAGAAGAAATGGAAGAAGCAGAGAGAGAGAGAGAGAGAGAGAGAGAGAGAGAGAGAGAGAGAGAGAGAGAGAGAGAGAGAGAGAGAGAGAGAGAGAGAGAGAGAGAGAGAGAGAAAGAGAGAAAGAGAAAAAGAGAGAGAGAGAATGAGAGAGAAAGAGAGAAAGAGAGAAAGAGAGAGAGAGAGAAAGAAAGAGAGAGATAGAGAAAGAGAGCAAGCAAAACTAGACAAGAACAGACTCCTATCGCTCTTTCTAACTGTCTGTCTGTGTCTCACCATGCTTTCCAAATATCGCTTCGAAAAAAAAAAAAAAAAAAAAAAAAAATCAATCTTTAAAACAATGGAAAAGTCAATGCCACACCATTCATTGCAAAGAATCTTATGTGACGTAACCACCGGCATGACGCGAGGAGGAGGAGGAGGTCGGAGTTGCAGTGCCAGGCCGATGCATAATATTGCATTCTCGTCTACATCCAAATGGAATCGGTGAGTTTCGTTTGCAATTGCATGCAGTATTTCCGGCTCGGGTTCCATGCAAGAGCACGTTAGCGTAATGCATCTGTAAGCTCTTTGGGGAAAAAAGAGGGAAAAAATGTTATGAAAGAGGAGGGGGAGGAGGGGGAGGAGGGAGGGAGACAGAGAGAAGGGGAGAGGGGGAGAGAGGGGGAGGGGGAGAGAGAGAGAGAGAGAGGGGGAGAGAGAGAGAGAGAGAGAGAGAGAGAGAGAGAGAGAGAGAGAGAGAGAGGGGGAGAGGGAGAGAGAGGGGGAGGGAGAGAGAGAGAGAGAGAGAGAGAGAGAGAGAGAGAGAGAGAGAGAGAGAGAGAGAGAGAG
>NW_028235888.1:15000-20000 GCF_977035675.1 Penaeus japonicus | reverse complement strand
CAGGATGTCGGATTAGCTGTTTGAAGTAGGTTACTGATTATATACAGTTTAAACACGCATAAACACATGTACCCACTTATATTCATACATACACAATCTACTTACAAACATGTATCTCTCTCTCTCTCTCTCTCTCTCTCTCTCTCTCTCTCTCTCTCTCTCTATATATATATATATATATATATATATATATATATATATATATATATATATATATATGGGTAAATAAATAAACAAATCTAGACAGATAGATAGATATAGATAAATAGATGGATAGATAGACAGATATTGATAAACAGATAGATAGACAGACAGATATAGATAGATAGATAGATAGGCTAAGAGAAACAGGCAGACAGAGAAACAGAGAGAAAGAGAAAGAGAGTAAGAAAGTAAGAGAGTAAGAGGGTAAGCGAGAGAGAGAGAGAGAGAGAGAGAGAGAGAGAGAGAGAGAGAGAGAGAGAGAGAGAGAGAGAGAGAGAGAGAGAGAGAGAGAGAGAGAGAGAGAGAGAGAGACTTCAGGCATCCAGCAACCCAGTTACAATGCTGCAAAGAGCCAGTGCCACTTAACATTAGAGGAAAGAACAAGACAAAAAGTGATTCTTTCCGTGGGATATGCATATTATAAAAAAGAAAAAGAAAAGAAAGACGAAAAAGAAAGAGAAAAAGACAGACAGAAACACCAAAGGAACGAAAGAAAAGAAAAAAAACAACAGAAATAGAAGAAATGAAAATATGAAAGTAGGAGAAGAAGGAGAAGAAGAAAATAAAAAAGATCTAGAAGAAGAAGAAGGAGAAGAAAAAAGAAAAAAAAAAGATCTAGAAGGAGAAGAAGAAGAAGAAAAAAGAAGAAAAAAAAATCTAGAAGGAGAAGAAGAAGGAGAAGAAAAAAGAAGAAAAAAAAAGATCTAGAAGGAGATGAAGAAGAAGAGGGAGAGGAAAAAGAGAAAAAAAAAGATATACATATAAAAGAATGAGAATAACCTCGTTGCATGCATCAAAGCCAGCCAGCTTGGAGCAGATGGAAAGACGGCACAGCGCGTTGCATATCTTAAGTATAATAACAAGAAAGAAAAGAGAAAAGAAGGCATTAGTCCTCACTCCCTTCCTCCCCCCCTCCCCCCCTTCCCCTTCCCCCTCCCCCTTCCCTCCTACCTCAGGTTTTCCCCTCAGGTACAGTCTCCTCCCCCTCCCCCCCCCTCCACCCTTCACCCAACCCCCCATCTGCTCCATCTCGGATAGCCCCCCTTCCCCCACCCCTACCCCCCACCCCCGCCCTACGGATACATGTAGTTCGTGAAAATGAAACACAAAGACACTTGCAGGATCGCGGGTTTGGGTGAATATAATGATAAGCCTTGCTCTTTCGACTGAGGGTTAGGTGGGGGAGAGGGTGGGGAGGGGGTATGTTAAGGGAGGCATGGAAGGGGTATTCTGTGATATGGGATTAATAATGTTTTTTTGTTTTGTTTTTTCTTGATATATTTTTTTTAGTTTTGGTTTAAAAATATATATATATATATTTTAGTGTGGAACTGTATCCATAAGCTCAGAACATCGAGTTGGTGGAAGTATCTTTCTGGGACTTAGGGAGCCTATCAAACACATGGAAAACGCACGCGCACACGCACGCACACACACACACACACACACACACACACACACACACACACACACACACACAAAAAAAAAAAAAAAAAAAAAAAAAAAAAAAAAAAAGGGGGGGGGGGAAGAAAGAAAAAAAAAAAAAGAATAAGACGAAGAAAAAGAAGAAGAAGAAGAAGAAGAAGAAGAGCGAGACTTTCACGCTATCGTCAGGGAGAAATCAATGCCATACGTCAGAGGGCGAAACGCCAATGCAACACCTCGCTGTTTATCAATTGCTTCCCGACCATGATGCAACACTTTGCATCCTGAAAGGCGACTGAGGTATAAGGGATACGAAGGGAGGGAAGGAGGGATGGAGGGAGGGAGGGAAGGAGGGAGGGAGGGAGGGAGGAGGGGAGGGAGGGAGGGAGGGAGGGAGGGAGGGAGGGAGGGAGGGAGAGAGGGAGGGAAGGAGGGAGGGAGGGAGGGAGGGAGGGAGGGAGGGAGGGAGAGAGGGAGGGAAGGAGGGAGGGAGGGAAGAAGGGAGGGAGGGACGGAATGAGAGGGAGGAAGATAAGTGGAAAAAGGAGAAGGATAAAAGGGAGAAAAATACAAAGATAAAGTGAGAAAAAGATATAAAAAAAAAGAGAAAAAGGCAGAGAAAAACAGAGAAAGAGAAAAAAACAAAGAGAAAGAGAAAGAGAGAAAGAGAGACGGCCCGCCATCCCTCTCCCGGGTGAGCGAGATGCGGCGCACAATACAGAAAAAGACAGATAAAAACAGAGAAAAAGACAGAAAAAAAAACAAAAAGAGAAAAAGAGAAAGAGAGAAAGAGAGAGAAAGAGAAAAAGAGAAAGAGAGAAAAAGAGAAAAAGAGAAAGAGAGAAAAAGAGAAAGAGAGAAAGAGAGAAAGAGAGAAAAAGAGAAAGAGAGAAAGAGAGAAAAAGAGAAAGAGAAAGAGAGAAAGAGAGAGAAAGAGAAAAAGAGAAAAAGAGAAAAAGAGAAAGAGAGAAAGAGAGACGGCCCGCCATCCCTCTCCCGGGCGAGCGAGATGCGGCACACAATACAGAAAAAGACAGATAAAAACAGAGAAAAAGACAGAAACACAAAGAGAAAGAGAAAAAGAGAAAGAGAGAAAGAGAGAAAGAGAGAGAAAAAGAAAAAGAGAAACAGAGAAAAAGACAAAAAGGAGAAAAAGAGAAAAAGAGAAAGAGAGAAAAAGTGAAAGAGAGAAAGAGAGAAAGAGAGAAAGAGAGAAAGAGAGAAAAAGAGAAAAGAGGAAGAGGAAAAGAGAGAAAAAAGAGAAAGAGAGAAAAGAGAGAGAAAAAAGAAGAAGAAAAAGAGAAAAAGAGGAAAAAGAAAAAAGAGCGAAAGAGAGGAGAAAGAGAATAAGAGAGAAAAGAGGGTAAAAAAGAGAATAAAAGACGGAAAAAGAGAGAGAGAGAAAAAGAGAGAAAGATGAGGAAAGACGTAGAAAGAAGGAGGAATGTGAAGAGAGAGAAAGATGAAAAGAGAAAGAGGAGAATAAACAGAGACAGAGTGCAAAAAAAGAGAAAGAGAGAAAAAGATCGAGAAAAGCGGAGAAGAGAGAGAGAAAGAGAAAGATTGAGAAAAAAAGGAGGGAGAAAAAGATCTCCGGAGGAAAAAGAGAGAAAAAGAGGAAAGAGAGAGAAAGAACGGAAAGAAAGAGAAAAAAAGAGGAGGGAAAAAGAGGAGAGAAAAAGAGAGGAAGAAGAGAAAGAGAGGAGAAAGGAGAGAAAGAGAGAAAAAGAGAAAGTAGATTTCGGAAAAAAGAGAAAAAGAGAAAGAGAGAAAAGAGTGATAAGAGAGAAAAGAGAAAGAGGAGAAAGGAGAGAAAAAAGAGGGAAAAAGAGAAAGAGAGAAAGAGAGAGGAAAAAGAGAAAGAAAGAAAAAGAGAAAAAGAGAAAGAGAGAAAGAGAGAAAGAGAGAAAAAGAGAAAGAGAGAAAAAGAGAAAAAGAAAAAGAGAAAGAGAGAGAAAAAGAAAAAGAGAAAGAGAGAAAAAGAGAAAAAGAAAAAGAGAAAGAGAGAGAAAAAGAAAAAGAGAAAGAGAGAAAGAGAAAAAGAGATATAGAGAGAGAAAGAGAAAGAGAGAGAAAGAGAAAAAGAGAAAGAGAGAAAGAGAGACCACCCGACATCCCAAGCGCATCCCGCCATCCCTCTCCCGGGCGAGCGAGATGCGGCGCACAACACACTGAGCTCATTCTTATCGACATCTGCGATCCTCAGCAGAATCAGCTTAGCTTCGGCCAGATGCAATCGAGACGAATCATTTCATTGCGAGATCGAGATGCACGAAATGAATGGTCATGTCTCGTTGCGGCGAGAGACAAAGGGACACAGGGACAAAAGGAGAGGCAAGAGGGAGGCGAGAAGGAGGACAGATGGATATACATACATACGTACATGTACGTACATACATACATATGAGCCGAGTCGAGTTCATTGTGACAGATGGATAAAAGGGGTATATATGAGATTGAATGTTTTCACAACACGAGAGATGTAATTTACACGTTTCGGGTTACCCCGTCTTCAGAACTACATGTAGTTCTGAAGACGGGGTACGGATATCATTTTACCCTTACCTTTTATCCCATACATACATACAATATATTCTTACTTAACAGTAACATATCTATCTATCTCACTCGCTATCTCTCTCTCGACCCTCCGCTCCTCTCTCCCGTCCGTCTCCGCGCTCGTCTCTCCTCTTCCTCTCTCACCCTTACGACTCATCCTCCTCTCTCCTCTCACCTCACTACCGTCTTACCCCTCCTCTCCCTCCCTTCCTCTCACCCCACTCATTGCTCTCTCCTTCTCTCCCCTCCTCCTTCCCCGCTCCCGCTCGACTCTCGTTGAGTCTCTCTCTCTCTCTCTCTCTCTCTTCTCTCTCTCTCTCTCTCTCTCTCTCTTCTCTCTCTCTCTCGATCACTCTCTCTATATATATATATACTATATCTATATATAGAGATTATATATATATTGATAAGAGACACACATATATATTAGTGTGTCATATATATATGTTATATATATATTGACTGAGATATAGTTAGAATATTGATATATATTATATATGATATATGTTTATATATTGATATTATATATTATATATTAGAGATAGTTATATAGTAAAATATAGTGTAGTGAGAACTTTATATAATTGAGTAAAGATAATATATTTTATTTATTATGATAAAAAATTTTTTTATATAAATTTTTATTTGTTATATATATTGATATGTAATATATTTTATATATTTAATAAATGTGTATTCACGTTATACATATATACATAGATTACATACATACATAATAATATATATACCTATATAAATAGATATATATATATAGATATATATACATTACGTGAAACTATTATTTATAGATA